>NC_056712.1:11609953-11652453 GCF_018831695.1 Puntigrus tetrazona
ATTATGATCATCAAGTTTATTTCATTGCTTGAAGCAACCGCATGCAATATTTTTTAGATTAAAAAAAAAATAAACAAGCTAAAAGCAAGTAAAAAACTAATCAGTGTTTTATGGTATCAAGCCTCAAATGTGAACTATACATCGGATTGGTTACTTTTTTTAATAAAAAAAAAATATATATAGTGTTTTAATGCTATACTACAACCAAAATTTTAATAAATTAACATGTTTATTCACCAAACATGAAATAAATTAAATTACATTAAACATTAAATTAAATAAATAGAATAAATATACAGCATAACAAAATAATTCTACTCCAAATCGATGCTGTTCCTTTAAACTTGTAATGTGACACTAAAGGTTGGATTTAAAGATGCTAAAATATCAGCTTTTCAAACATGTTAAAATACAAAATGGTTATTTGAAATTGTAATAAGAATTCACATTTCTCTTTTTAAAAAAACAAACAAAACAACAACAACAACAACAACAACAACAGTATTTTAATAAAATAATTTAGTAATAAGAGATTTTCAAAAGCATTAAAAAAACCTTACCAACCCCAAAGTTTTAAATAACTGTATGTAGTAAATGTATTTATTTATTACCTCAAGTACTACTTTTGTCTCAAAATTTTAAAGACATTAAGGTGCTTTAGATGCCTGAATTAGTAGTTTGCAGTATTTGAATGCTATTTCTTCCGATGCTTTCACCTTAGTCTAGCCTCAGGTCAGATCTGGGCTATGTTCTTACAGTAAACCTCTTCTTTGGCCAGGCTGTTTTGACAGGCTTTGTGCTAATGCTGAAGTGCTCTTTCCTCAAGCGCGTGCGTCCCCTGCTACTGACAGTCTGTTTTTGTGCTGAACACACAAGACAATGGGTCCCTCGTCCCCATGTGGGCGCCGTGCCCACTTCACACCGCATGAAACGCTGAAGTAAAGCCACGGCCGCAGAGGAAGGCTTGGCTCATAAACAAGCGCTCAGTTCCCCTCTGCCAAAAAAACGGGCCTGAACGGTCCTGTGACAAAAAATATCTGCTGTTCAGAGTCGATCTTTATCGCACAATGGCGTGTTTTAAGTCCCACGGTGGTATCAGATCAGACTCCGAGAAATAAACAACCTGCTTCGGTATTTCATCTGTCATCGGATTTGAGTTCCTGTCGTGAAAAATGAGGCTTTGTTGTTGTTTTATTCGCAGATTCGTCTTTTTCCTGGATCCGTGCAACATAGACATCATTCAGAGGAAGATAAAGTCCATGGCGCTGTGCGTGTCACAATGTCCCACTGAGGAACTGGCGACTTACTACGACCTCAAGAGGTTTGCCATGATGAATGGTGAGTTGGTCAACCAGCTAGCTATTGTGGGCATGTAACGTCATCGTAACAGATATAAAGACGTGACCTTGACTGCGCGTCTACCCATGGAAGAGACAAAGGCGTTCATCATGCATATATATATATATATATATATATATATAGTCGTGACCCCCAGTGGGTGTCTTTTCAGTGTTTATTGGCGAGACCCGGTCAGGGTTGAACTAACTAAACAAACAAAGATTTCACTGACCCATCTTGCTGTAGGGTCTCTGTTGTTTACAGTCCAGTTTTGCTGTCTATAGGGTTTGACGCGTCCCGTCTGACACCAAGGGAGAGTGTGAATGACATCATTGTTCGGCTGGAGTTTCACTGTGTTTTCTCTACACAGGAAAGTTCATAATAGAGCCACGTTAAACGCTTAGTGAGTTGACTTAATTGATTTAATTGGTCTCACTTCACATACCTGCTGAAAAAATCCAGCCGAAATCAGTGGTATGACCAAAAATGTATATCATGGTTTAAGTAATTGTGAGCAATTATATGACGCGTTTATTTGCAAAAACACATAACTGTTTTATAATATTATTTAAAAACTTTTTTTTTTTTTTTAAACCTAGTAAAAATAACCCAACTACCATTTAATTTAGATTCACTGGAATGCATGATGAAAAAAAAAAACAGGATTTCTAATAATAAATGGCACTGTCTCCCTTGCCTCCTTGGAGAAATCGCCCCTGATATTGATTCATATTTTTTGATAATCCAGTGAATTTAGTACTTTAAAAAGTTACTTTGGCTCATCACATTTCTGTATATAAACAATAAAAAGTGCCCTGCGACTGAGCCCTTACAGGTGTCAGCCGATTTAGATCTGCTGGACCAAGCTATTCCAGCTAGCGCTTCATCTTAAACGTCTTGACCACCTTAGCATGACCTAGTCTTATAATGCATCTTTTTCTTCTCTTTTAGGGTCTGAGCTTTGTTCATATGAGTTACCTGGTCATAAGTACCCAAGCCTTCCAGAGCGCTTTGAAAAGTGTCCCAAACTTCCAGTACCAGAGAGGTATGAAACACAATCTCGACAAACAAGATCTCCTTGAAAAGTACAAGCTTCTTTCTCTCTTGATTTGTCCTCTATCCTCTGGCCTTTTCTATCTCTGCAGCAAAGCTCTTCCAGTGTTTAGCCGCTGCACGCCGGTGGATATTTCCTGCTATGCTAAGTTTGCTGAAGCGGTGGTCACATTTGTCAGTGATAACAGCATGTTAAACAGGCTGATTGCCGGGGTGGCGGCCAGCAAAGAGATCATTGTTGGGCTGTGTCTGCTGGCGTTAGGTAACCCTCTACTTTCTCTGGTGGCTGCTGCTGCTGCTGCTGCTGCTGAGGCTCATTTGATTCAATTTTCTGATTATGTGTTTATCTGCAAAATGAGTTGAAATGGATAATTACGGTTCATAATATCCATATCAAATCGAGGCTAATTAAGTTCTACACTATTAAGCACTAACCAACAACTATCTAAATCTAAGGTGCACTGTTACAATTTTTGCAGTATTCTTAGCCACTATCAGACGAAGGCTGAAGTATTTGGTCCTCTTTTTAAGATTACGTGAAATAGCATTTACAACACTTTAAATTTCATATTGCAGTGCCTTTAGATTACGACTAGTAAGTGTACTTTAGTCTGGAGTCTTCCTCTTACTGCTGATCCTGTTTTGTGCACACTGCAGTTTTGTCCATGATCCTCATGGTGATCATTCGTTACATCTCTGCTGTCTTGGTTTGGATCCTCACTGCTCTGGTGGTTCTGGGTTCCCTGGGCAAGTCTGCTTTCTCTTCACATTTCTCACCTCCATATCTGAGAATGACATCCTTTCTTTCTTCATTTGCAAATCCTATTCTTGAGTGCAAAATAGCACATTTTGATTAGAACAGTTTGGCCACTTGTCAGTATTTTGTTTTATTTTTAACCAGTTTTATTTTTAAAATCTGTTTATTATTATTATTATTATTTCATGTTGTTTTATTTTTTTTTAAAAAAACTAACAAAAATCTATTTAGTTCATTTATCTATTTTGTTATATTTTTGTTATATCTAGTTTATTATTATTACTAGTTTACTTTTATTTTCTGTTTATTTTGTTTTTTATTTAATTGTATTTTGTTTTATTTAATGATGTTGTTTTATTTTATTATGATTTAAATAAGTAAAAACATTTTTCTTTTTATTATTGTTTTTATTATCCATTTTATTTTATAACGTTGTTTTATTGTATTGTTTTATTTTGTTTTCTAAAATTTAGTTTTTATATTATATCATGAATTTTATTTTAATACCATATAGTATAATGATTTAATGTCTTGATTTTGCTTCAGAAAAGAGATTCTGTTTATTGTAAATGGTACTTGTTCTTGAAAAACAGACTAAACTGATTTATAATCACTGTAATCATATTGACCACCAGACAGAATTATTATGTGTCTGTTCCAAAGGGATGCACAGTAATGCAGTCCCACACAAAGTTGAGTCATCATTAAAAGTGTGTTTTTTATTCCAGGCTTACACCTGTTTTTTGCAGTGTTGAGTGTGAATATGACTTCTGTTCTTGGCTTTTCTCAGGAGGCACGAGTGTTCTTTGGTGGTTGTACATAGACTATAGAATGACAATGAATGAGACCATGACTAAAGATCTGAGGGAAATGGAAGAACCCAACGGTGGCATGAAGACCACCAAAGACCACGCTCAAGGACTGCTCATCTATGCTGTTTCAGCGACTGTATTCACTGTAAGCCCTTAGAGAAATAGGAAGTGAATTATGAAAGGGATCTCTGTGTTTTTGCTGTGTCACGCTGCTAATTTCCATCTTTCTGCTCCTGCAGGGAATCTTGTTGCTTCTGATGTTGTTTATGAGGAAGAGAGTGGCTCTGACCATCGCCCTGTTCCATGTGGCTGGAAAAGTGTTTATCCACCTGCCCCTGCTGGCACTGCAGCCCTTCTGCACCTTCCTCGCTCTTTCTCTGTTTTGGGTGTACTGGATCATGGTTCTCCTCTTCCTCGGCACCACTGGTGAGACGAAGATGCCTGTGGTTTTAAAAAACTCATTTTATCGTTTACATCACCTTATTTTGTTCCAAAGTGTATTTGTTCCAGAATGTTGTATTAAAGTCTGCAATTCATTTATGGACAGAAACAATTATTTTGCTTCGTTTTGTATTTATTGATGAAAGACAGTTAAATGATCTGAAACTTCTCATTATTTTTGTTTGAAATATCCCTTAAACAACTAACTTCTTTATCTTAGTTGTGATTAGTATGCAAAATAAACACAATCAGATTGCATTTTTTTGTAAGTTTTATCTTTTATTTCTTTTGTTTGTTTTTAAATAACTTAAACTTTGAAGTACAGATGTACAAAAGGAAATATTAATATATTTTTAGGAATTGTCTTGCTTTGCATTTTTCTCAGATGCAAAATAGTCTTCTGTTCATTTAGTACAGCTAATGTAGAACATTTATGTAATGAATCGACTTTGCATGGGCATCTCGTTCTCATTTTAAATGTTACCATTGAAGAAAGCAAAAATCTCAGGCTGCAGCTTGTACATTCGTGTCCACAGGGAACCCGGAGAAGAATGAGGATACTGGCCTGGTTGAGTTCAGGCTCACAGGAGCGCTGCAGTACATGACCTGGTACCACGCAGTGGGACTGATCTGGATCAGCGAGTTCATCCTGGCTTGTCAGCAGATGACCGTAGCCGGTGCTGTGGTAACCTACTATTTCACAAGGTCTGTACATTTATTTAAAAATACCCCCAAATGCCGCTTTACTTATTAAAGGTGATGCGAGTAATATATGTTGATGAGATTTGAAAAGATTTCCTTTGATCGCATTTTGAAAATGCGAACATGTCTGTAATTAAGTCCCTCGTTGGTTGATTTTCATGAAGTTGTGGCACTTTAAACTTTTCTGTCTGAGTTTGCTTTAAAGAAAGAATTCACCCAAAATGAAAGTTTGCTATAAATATATTCACCCTCAGGCCATGAAAGATGCAGATGAGTTTGTTTCTTACAGGGTTGGTTCACCTAAGAATTAAAATTAGCCTGTGTTTTACTAACCCTCGAGGCATTCTAGGTGTATATTACTTTCTTCTTTCAGAGTTATTTTAAAAATTCTCCTGGCTCTGCTAATCGTTATCATAGCAGTGTGTGATGTTTTTTTTCAATAGTCCAAAATAAGGTGCGTGCATCCATATAAAAACTTGCCGCACATGGCCCCCGGGAGCTGAATAGTGAATCATAACATCAATGTGTTGTAGTCTACTGCTAAAAAAAAAAAAAATCAAAAAACACTTTTTAAAGGAGAATTTTCCAGAAATATTATTCATCAGAATTTATTCAGGAGAAAAATGGGTTCTATAATTATAATTATAAATATTGTTTTTGATAATAAAAATAGATGTAAATGAACAGTTGCCTTTAAAATGATTTAAAATGCATATATAATAGATATGACGCTATGATAATTAGTTTAAATTAAGTATAAAAACAAGAAATCATATGGTTTTATTAAACGTATATCTCGAAGGTGTGCAACCCATATGTCCTACATTATCTCCTAGGGTAAGTGAGGAAAAAAGTGTTTATTATATTTAAAATATGAATATTTATCTTTTAAAAATGTATGGATTCATTACAAGGGGCCTTTATTCACCCCCAGAGCTGTGTGAAGCACATTTTCTTATAGTTTCGCACGTTTCTCATTTGTACGTCGCTTTGGATAAAAGCGTCTGCTAAATGACTAAATGTAAATGTAAATGTTTTATTTCATGTGCTGAACAGAAACTCAAACAAACTCCTCTGATAAAGCTAAGAAGAACAAACATCATTATTAATAAAGCCCTGATTGGATTCGTCTGAGAGAAGAAAGTCATCCAAATACAATGCTTTGAGGTGCAGTTTTTGATTTGGAGAAATTTAGCATTGCATCACTTGATCACCGATGGATCCTCTGCAGTGGATGGGTGCCGTCAGAACGAGAGTCCAAACAGCTGGTAAAAACATCACAATAATCCACACTCCAGTTTATCAATTAATGTTTGTGATAAATATATCATGAAGACATCTTAACCATAGCTTTAGGGTAGAATATGTGTTAGGATAGGGTAAGGGGTATGGATTATTTAAATTCACAAGACATTAATTGATAGATTAGAGATGGATTATTATGAATGTATTATCAGATGTTTGGACTCTCATTCTGATGGCACCCATTCACTGCAGAGGATCCATTGGTGATCAAGAGACGTAATGCATTTTTTTTTTTCCAAATTTGCTCCAATGAAGAAACAGACTCATCTACATCTTGGATGGCCTGAGGGTGACTATATTTTAGGCAAATTTTCATTTGCGGCTGAACTGTAAGCTTATAATTGCACTTGTCTTCAGCGAATCCTGCATTCATGAAGCTGTTCTTGAAATAGCTCACAGTTGCAACCTTGAACAAAGACTGCATTTTTTGCAGTAATTAATTTCCTATCCATGCAGGGATAAAACTAAACTCCCGGTGACGCCCATCCTGTCATCAGTGCTGCGGCTGGTGCGGTATCACCTGGGCACTGTAGCCAAGGGCTCCTTCATCATCACCCTCGTCAAGATCCCACGCCTCATTCTCATGTACATCCACAACCAACTCAAAGGAAAGGTAGGGAGGCAGCTCACTTGACGTGTCCTTGGGTTGTTGGATCTAAATTGCAAATCTCTTGTTGCAGAAATCTTAACTGACGTCATGAATATTTATGCTTATGGCATGCTGTTTTCATAAGAACAGGAATTTTCTTATCTAGTGTTTTTGGGACAGTTACTTACACAAAGTAATAATATGATGTTTTTAGGAATATTGTGCTACTGTTATATGCTAAATATGGATTTTGTTTTTAAATGTTTTCTAATATTTTATTGTTTTGGTTTTAGTAATTTCTTTTTTTTTTTTTTTTTATCAGTTTTCTCTGTATAGTTTTTATTGATTTTTATTCATTAGTTTGAGTTATTTTAATACTTAAATTATTTAAAATTCTTAAAAATAATTTAGTTTCAAGTTGTTTTTTTTATAATAAATACATTTTGTTTAGAATGTTGTTTACTGATAAATAATGCACACTAAAACCAGTAAACAGGCTCAATTTTGACTTGCTGTTTTTAAGAGTAATGTAATGGCTAAAAGCGAAAGTAGAAAAAAAATGGCTTTTGCTTTTTGAATCAGCAGTCAGGTGATCATTACTTTACTTGTCTGAAAATGTTCTTCTACATACTTATTTTGGTTTTATATTGGTGTGTTGGGTGGGTATCTTTTGAAGTTAATGCTGAAACTATTTATTACTGTCCTCTTGGGTTCCACTTAGGTGACGTATCATTTACTTGATATATGGCTGGGGAACTTGGGAATATAATGAACTCTAATAGATAACAGTGCCAGCTTTATAGAGGCATATTTGGAGCATTAAGCAAGAGGCTGACAAATGTGCATCAGACATACACTGTAGAAAATGTTTGCGTTCTTTCTGATTCTGCTCCAGGAAAACGCCTGTGCGCGCTGCATGCTGAAGGCCTGTATCTGCTGTCTGTGGTGTCTGGAGAAGTGCCTCAATTATTTGAATCAGGTTAGTTGATGAATAACCCGTGCTTAGATTTAATTAATTTTACAATTTTTGTGTGATGTATTAATTCTTGCGATCTGTTTCTAGAATGCATATGCGGCGACGGCCATAAACAGCACCAGTTTCTGCACCTCGGCCCGCGATGCCTTCATGATCCTGGTGGAAAACGCTCTTAGGGTGGCAACCATTAACACCGTTGGAGATTTTGTTCTTTTTCTGGGCAAGGTGAAGGACAGATGAGTTTTGATAGTGGTTGTCTAATTTTTACGCTTTTACCTTAGCAAGGCTGCATTTATTTGCTTAAAATACGTAAAAAACTGTAATAATGTGAAATATTATTGCAAGGTTAAAATAACTGTTTTCTATTTTAGTTTATTTTAAAATGTCATTTATTCCTGTAATTCAATACTGATTTTTCAGCATCATTACTCACTACAGTCACATAATTCTTTAGAAATCATTCTATTATGCAGATTTCTGCTCAAGAAATATTTATTTTTAATGTTGAAACGCTAACTTCATTGATATATTCATATATTTTTTTCAAGCGCCTTGATTGTTGAATAGAATGTTCAACATTTATTTCTTTATTTTCTCTTATTCAAACATTTTGTATGGTAGTGCATTATAGTTTTCACATAAATAAGAAGCAAAAAATAAAGCTAAATAAAAAAAATAAAAAATAAAAAATAAAAAAATTTGAGCACCAAATCAGCTTATTAAAATGATGAGTGAGGACAGATTTAGTTTTAGATCTTCTATTAAAGACAGTTTGTGTTTTAAACTAACAGACATGCCTCGAGAATGAACAACTGGTTTAGACGGGCACAAATATTCATAGTAGTTCAAACTGGTTTATGCTGGTTGTGTTGACGTTAGTTGGTGGAGCTAGTTATGAAGCCAAAGAAACGAATCAGCTTCTTGTGCAATACTTGACTTCTCTGCACGCTTTTTTCGTACTTCTTATACCCAGTAATTGAGCATTTGCATATTTATCCCCGTGGCAGGTCCTGATCGTGACGTGCACAGCGTTCGCTGGGGTGTTAGCGCTGAACTATCAGAGAGATTACACCGAGTGGGTCCTGCCGCTCATCATCGTGTGTCTGTTCGCGTTCCTCGTGGCACACTGCTTCCTGTCCATCTTCGAGATCGTGGTGGACGTGCTCTTCCTCTGCTTTGCCATCGACACCAAATACAACAACGGCACACCTGGGAGGGAGTTCTACATGGACAAAGCCCTGATGGTGAGTCACCGCTAAAGAGAACGTTGCAGACTATCTGTGCAATTCTCTCCTTCTGTCTGCCGTTGGATCAGAACACCATAAATAGTCTCAGTGTTGAGAGCGCACTTGCCATCTGAGTCACGTTTCTGTTTTGTGTTGTAGTGAATGCAGGCTCTCTGCTGGCCTGGATACGTTAATATTTTAAGATTCAGATGGTGTCCCAGATATTCTCTTTGGACAACTTTCAACTTTTGTTTTGAAAAGCTCGTTGATTTTTCAAGGGTAAAAAAAAATCACAAGGCTGGTTTCTTCTGCGCTTTTATAAAGGTGCTTTCTACTTTTCACATAGTCAGCCAAATCGTGTAGCCAACAGCTTTGAGATATCAAAGGAGAAGGCTTGAGCCTTGCGGTGCTGCACAGAATCACAGCCCCTCAGAAATGCTAAATCGTTAGCGGTAAAGTTGTAGCGCAGCAACAGAGTTTGGAACATGTCAACTGCTTTCTTTCTCAGAGCTGCTTTGGGTAAAAATATCTGCTCACTCTGCAGTTACTGGCTCCGTTTCAGCACATTTTCAGTGGGAAAGCTGTGTTCCAGCTGCACGCTGAGGAACTTTAGCCTAGTCTGAATGAAAATGGTCTTCTGGTGTAAAGAATTTGGAAGGGAATTAGCAGTTGTTGAATAATTTGCTGAAGTGATCTGCTATTGGTAACGAAATTTTCATTACATTAGTAGAAAAATGGAACTGGTGATTTGGTTAACAGGAAAAAAACTACACTAAAAACTGTATTACACATTTAATGTTACTTGACATTTAAATTTCTGATCAATTTGTGAATTTTTAGCTATTTCTTTCTACACCAGTATATGTAAATACTTTTAAAGAATTACTAACAACAATTTTGTTTTTATTTTTTCAAATAAAATGTCTTACTCCAAGCTTTTCTTCTAATGCATTCACATATATGCGATGTCATACACGTTGGTAGAATTACAGTGATGAATAGCAGATATATAAAATATCAATCACAAAATATAATTCTGCCAGAATGAGTAGGAGTTCTTGCAGTAATTGTAGGTTTTTTTTTTTCCACATTGCAGTAATGAGAAATTTAGAAATAAAACTTGCTAAATTATCATATTAAGGTTATTTTTGGGATAAATTTTATTATTATTTTGGGATACTGTGACAGAGATACGGGGTTTCAGACTCAGAAATCAAGCCTAGCGTGACGACGGCCTTTAGGAAGCAGCTGTACTGGACTGTAGTTTGATTGATTACTTTGTTCTCCTGCAGGAGTTTGTGGAGAACAGCAGGAGGTCAATGGCGATGGAGGAGCGGGGGCGCAGCAAGCGCGCCCGTCCCAAGGAAGAGGTAGAGTTGACGGAGGTTAAGGCCATGGTGAGTGGTGACGTGGGCGGGGCAGGGGCGGACTGGCAGGCCTTGCAGGAGTTCCACCTGTACTACCTGCTGCTGTGTGTGCTGATGGACTGGGCCCTGTCGGAGCACACACTGGTGCTCTGCCTCACGCAAGACATGATCATCTTCCTGTCTGTCTGCCTGCCCACCTCCACCCTCTTCTTCCTGGTCACATTGCTCCAGAACACGCCGGTGGCTGCTGCATGCTGACTAACGCTTCTTCGCCTCCTTCATCCTTCTATCATTTCATCTGTCCTTTCTATGCATCGCACTAACAGAGCATGAACTTCTATTTTTCTATCTGTGGATTGTTATTATTTTTTCATCTTTTTTTCACTCCATTCTTGCCTCTTCCTTTTTTTATTGACTGTCTTGAACTCATATGGCAGCTATAAACTGACTTATATATCCGTTGCCTTAAAATCACCAAGTTGCTATTTGGAGGAAAACAATTGAAAGCGCCAAGCTGGAAAAACAAGATGAGTAGAGAAAAGGAAAGACATTATCTCTCACGTTGATGGTCATGTTTTCCACAACTCTCAATTAGCCACACAACAATAACCACACAACTTCTGAATTTATGGATAAACAATGGCAGATTTGTTCAGTTTCAATATCAAAATTATTAGTGGGTCAGGAAGAACACGTTCCTCAAATTGACTAGTCCGTGTATCGTAGGATGACTGGCCAGTTTTACAGAAAACCACCTGACCTTATTCACTCAATAACTGGCCTTTCATGCTTTATTTAGGATAGTTTACCACGGAAACGGGTGATGGAGGTTTACCGCTAATCAGTTAACCAGCTTTACTGACTAGATGTGTGTAAATATATTAATAAATATAACGCCCAGCCCTACTTAGGACCTTTGTTCATCTCCGGAACACAAATTAGGATGACTTTGATGAATTCAGGGAGCTTTCTGACTCTGCATAGATAGCAAAGCAGCTGACATGTTCAAAGAAGGCCCAGAAAGTAGTAAAGACATCAATAAAATAGTCCATGTGGCATCAGGGGTTCGGCAGTAATGTTATGAAGCTAGAAGAATACTTTTCTGTGCACACTTTCATTGGATAAGCAAAAAAAAATCTAAATGTCTGCCATGGGAGTATAATGCAATAAGCCCCAAGAAGCCACGGTTTACAGTGAATTTATAACAGCTGAGGGGTTTAAAAACGACCTTCGGTGTTATAAATTCACTGTAAACCACGGCTTCTCAGGGTTTACCGCTTTTATGAAGCGGCTATTCCGTATACACAGTAAGGTTTCGCAAAATAAATAAGAGCAAATAAAGTATATGACAAACATTATTCTTCCGTTAAGCAATGTAGTCCCTCAGAAACGCTTGTGTTTGGATCACAGTGGTTGCTAAGTAACACACATGAACACGCATTTTAAGGCTGCACACATCTCTTGTTTAAGAAAGGTAACCATAATAAAATTGACGAGGTATAAAACACTGTTACACTAAAATACTAATTTCTTGTTTTCTTTGCAATTTAACGGTTACTTTTCTTAAATGAGTCTCCCCCGATGACATATGCAGTCTTCAAATTCAACCTCCCGAGGAAGAAGCCTTCCATATGAGAAGGAACAAAGGTGTACGTTTGCAGAGTGTTTTACAACAGCTTCGAACACAGCTTAACCAATCAGAATCAAGGACATGAACTATCCATTTTATAATGCAAGTTTGATAAGCGGGTAAACAAAATTCAGCAGGAAAGTTGGATTGTTTTATGGCAACAATAAATGGAAATGTTCAGTTATCCACTTTAAATACAACTGTAATTCCACTCAGCCGTAGGGTACTCAAAAGTTGAAAATACACAAAGACTATAGAAGTACCCAAGACATGTCACTCGTGTAGTTTTGAATGGGGAAAAATGTAATGCTCAATACGGCCGCTCAGTCGCAGGATGTACCGCCTTTTGAACAAAAGAGCCAATCGCTAATTGGTAAAGGCCAGAGCCGTTGAGAATGAGAGTTGAGACACGCTTTGTGGTTCATGGAGCTCTCGGTGGTTCCAAACAATTGGCATTAATCAGGATATTTTCAGCAATTTCTAGAAATTATTAACACAATGTATATCGATTGTGTAGTGAATACTATATGCTGACTTCACTTTACAATAGCATTTTATTCTGGGAATTGATAAAGATACAGCATTATTATTTTTCGAATTTGCTTATTATATTACGATTAGCATGCATTCAGGGTTAAAATAAGGACAACATTTTAAAAAATCCAGTACAAATACAAGAAAGGCAAATTTAGAGGCGCCTGAAAATAAGCTTCATATAATGCTATTTGAGCAAAATAAATCTAAAAATAAATCTATGATGACAGTTGTTATCAGATATCTTTGGTGAATTCAAATTTGAAATTTATGAAATATGAAATGTTTCCCTATTCAAAGAGAGAGGAGTTGCATGCCTGAAGGGCATTTTAAAGATGGCCGCCGAGTGGCATGACTTGTGTTAAAGGGACTCATAGCCATATACTCTCCATGTTCCTGAAATTCTGCTACTTTGAATAGTGTCGATGTTTTTTAGGGCTGAGAATCTGGTTTCAAGACAGCCTTTAACGTCCATCGTAACAGCCTCTCCATATGCATGGATACTTTCTTCTCACACCTGCTTTTTTTGTGATGCACTTGTGTGTTTTTAACCCATTTTTTGACATTCTGCTGCTTGAAATTGATGAAGTGGACTAACTCCTCCAAATCCGTTGATCGGTTGTTGATTTGTTTGGGAGTAAATGAGACTAATGACGTGTTTCTTTCCTGTAGGCTCCCGGGACAAGCTCTGCTTGACCAAAATCAGCCCATGGGACTTTTTAAAGACATTCCAAAATGTTTATTTTTACCAATGTGTAACATGTTTACTATGGTTTCACTCCAGGGAATACAATATTTTAATAAGAAACTGTAAAAAAATGAAATAACAATGTAATGAAGCACTTTATATTGGAGCGCTGCATATTTTAAAAAGCCTGATGCATTTTTCGTAGTGATGTCCTTTTTATAAGACTAAAAAAAAACCCAGTTGCCATCTAGTGAAACACAGTATTAATAATGTCTAGAATCACTGTTTTTATTATGTCAATTTTTCATAACAGACCTTTTTTTAATTGGTTTTCTTTGCGTTTATGAGAAACCCACATACTGCAGTGCAGCACTTGTTCTTTTTGTTTCATTTAATTCAAATAATGAAGCATCTACGCTTTTTATTTCTTAATTTTCAAAAAAGAAAAAAAAATGCTCGGTTGTGTTATTTTACTAAAATAATGTTACCTTTCCTGAAAATGAGGGCCTTGTCCTTGCATTTCACTTGCGTGTAAAAAGGTTGGTTGGTTGGTTTCCCTCCAATGGTGGTCATTTTAGTTTGTTTCTGAGTTGCGATAAAACTAAAAGTCAAATTTCCCTGCTGTGACTGTTAGTGCTGATAGACATCGGGTCTGGTTGCATTAAACTGGAAGGAAGGCGTTAACGGTTACTTACTACAATCCACAGTTGCTGTAACTGGAAGTATGAGTGACATTACAACAAAAAGCACATACAAACGAAATGAACAAAAACAGTTCAGTTACTACAAGACGATGGGAATGGTTTTTTGAAAGCAGTCTCTTTTGATCACCAAGGCTGCATTTATTCGTTCAAAAATACATTAAAAAAATGTCAATTTAGGAGAACTGTTCTCTATTGGAATGTATTTAAAAAAATGTCATTTATTATGAATTCTCAGCATCATTAGTCGCATGGTCTATCAGAAATCATTATGTTTAATATGCTGATGTTCAGGAAACATTTCTAACTATCATCAGTATTAAAAAAGTTGTGCTGCTTAATTTTGTTGAGGAAACCATGATTACATTTTACCACGTTTCTTGATGGATTAATAGAAAGTTCAAAAGAACAGCATTTATTCTTATCTAATATAATTTTTTTTTTCTAATTCAAACCTTTTGTATGGTAGTGTATTATAGTTTCCAAAAAAAAATCTGAAGCCGCAAAAACCGTATTCAACGTTAATATTAAATCGGCATGTTCCTAAAGGATCATGTGACAAATTGCATTTTAAAATGAATTAAACCTTCTCCACGTATTGATAAAATAAATGCAGCCTTGGTGAGCATAGGAGATTCTTTCCAAAAATGCAAAACTAATAATTTCAACTTTCTGATGTGTGTACCTAGGAACGATTTTCTAATTCAGAACAATTCATCGTTCAAAGAAACGCAAGGCTACTCCAGTTCATAAATCAGCAGCGGGGCAATTCTGGTGCTGCGACGTGGCTTGGACATTTTCTTTGTTTGTTAAAGTAACATGACTTTGCCTCACTCAACGGAAATTAAGTGATGTTGATACACCGCATAAAGCACTGATCTCTCCTTGGGTGAGCTTCTTCATCCAACCTTTAAGGGGGGGCAAAATGGCGAAATGTTGCCTTTTACTTTTTGGGAGATGTGTACTAATGTTCGCTTTTACATAGTTGTCTTTATAGCACAAGGTTTGTTCTCTTTGGCTTCGATTCATTGCGACCAGTGAAGAGTTGGGTCTTTAAGATGTAAGACGTGTAGGGGCACCAACTTTATTATCCGCATCAAACTTAAGTCTTCCTACTCGTGCAAAGTATCTTGAAGGGGAACATGCTTTTATTTTCTGCAAGACGGTGCGGTCAGTAGAAGAGGAGAGTCACATGAAACTTGCATTTTGCCTTAACCAATCGAGTGAATGTCGCCCCCTGCTGGATTTCAGAGACTAGTTGAGTGCAGAACAGAAACAGCTCATAAGCCTTAAAAATATCTAACCATTCACGGTAATTTAACTAACCCATCGAATGCCAGAACATGTTCCGTATGGCTGAGAAATATATATATATATATATATATATATATATATATATATATATATATATATATATATATATATATATATATATATATATATATATATATATATATATATATATATATATATATATATATATATATATTCACGCACAGAGGAATCTAAAGTCTGTTCGTTTTTGTTTTCTAACAAATTTAGAAAAAAATGATGTGTGCAGTTTTTGTATGGATGTTTTGAACGTCATGTTACATATTGATAAATATTGACTGAGGAATAGCTTTTGTTATCATTTTTATTTAATGTTTTTGTGTCTTGCATTGGAGGGAAATGTTGTTAATTGTCTTAAAATGCGATTTTTATTTTTTTTTTTTTTTTTGGGGGTGGGTAGGGTTCAGAAATGAACACGGTGTACCTTTTGAGATATTAAGAGCATGAATTAAGAAAAAAAAACTTAAGAGATTTAACATTTGCCACACAAAACTTATGCTGAAAGCATGTTAAATATTGCACTAAGATGGCATACATTAAACACAGAGATGAATTAATGATAGCTGTAAAACATTTATAGTTAAAGTCGTCTTATAGCGCATTCAATATAGAGATGTTTCATAAATGTTTAAAGAAAATCTTCTCTGTCAACAAAATTGTCTTTATAAATGCTTGACGTTGCAGTTTCTGGTTACGCAACCCACAGTTTTATCAGGTAACATAAACTTGATGACTGGACAAGTAGGTTGTGTTTAAAAGCGAATGGTGGAACTTGCCTTTTAGGGTGAATCTCACAAAAACGTCACCCCGAAATCAAAAGAAAAAATATTTTGCATAAAGAAAATTAGAACCATTAAAGTTATTTATAATTGTGACATTATTTCCATGAAAATCTAAAGGGAAATGTGCTTAATTTTCATTACTGTAATTATTTTAAATATTTTATTGCCTATTACTATATTATTATTATTATTTTGTGTATTTGTACAATATTTAAGTAATTTAACAGCATAAAAATACAATTAAAAAACACATATATATATATATATATATATATATATATATATATATATATATATATATATATATATATATATATATATATATATATATATATATATATATAAATAACAGTACATATACACTACAATGCAGTAATGATGATTGTGCTTTTTTTTAACAATAATGTCAACAATGCAAAAAGAAATCTAAAAATGTTTTTTTTTAAAAAAAAAGAAAAAAAAGGTTTTGTGAGATGCATCTTTCATGCTGAGCTAAGATCAGCTAAGATCAGTTTTTTGGACTCGAAGTGTTTGAACTTAGGGATTTGGACCGGAAAACTGACCTTACAATGGGCATTTACTGCCTGAGAAGGTTTTTTGTGTTGTTGTTGTTGTGTTTTTTGTTTTTTTATGGACTCCTGTATCATATTCACTGAAACAGGATCTTTTTGGCCTCAGACATCGGCTTTGGCTCACAACTCCACTTTATATTGCCAAATGTGCACAAAAGGAAATGTAAGGAGTGCACAAACTCTCTCTTATTCTATCTGGTTGAACACCAGTTGGCTTTTGTTTTTGTTCACAGCCTTTTTCTCCTTTCTCTAAATCACTGAAAGCATCTCCGTAACAGCCGTGACTTCTCTAGTCCTGTCAGTGTGTATTAGAAAGAGACAGACTGTGCTTAGAGGCAAGCTAGTAAACCCATAACCACTGTATACACACACGCACACACACGCACACACACACACACACACACACACACACACAACCTGCATGCTCCTGACCTGGGACTTTTCTAACTCTTTAAAAACAATGAGCCATTTTTGTAGGAACGTGAACTGTTTGGCATTAGAATACATGTGACTTAACACTGATAGAACAATAGCTTTATTATGCGACAAGCCACTGTTTTTATTTTTTGGAGATGAGATTGTGAGTCTATTTCTCTTCATTTTGGGAAACTGTGCTTCTGTTCGTGTCACACGGGGGAATAGGCCGATTCTGTTATCGGATACAGTCATGGATAGGCAATACATCAGTTTACTCCTCTGGTGTGATATTAGCTATTAGCTCTTACCTGCAGTAAAGTTGTTTGTAACATTGAACTAAGTTTTTGTTGATTTGTTTGATTTTTATATTTATGATTTCATATGTATCCTGTTTTTTAAAGTAATAAAATGGGGAAAAAAGGACAATGTTTCAGATGTTTCATCAGATGTTTGAACAAACTTCACTGAAGACAAACTGAAGTGAAAGTTTTATTATGTGCTTTGCATATTATCAAATTTGACTGTGAACTGTGCGTGATGCTGATAATATAGACATGCATGTGATTTGTTTTATATATATATATATATATACACACACACACACACACAGTAAAAACTAAAAACACATCAAAAATCTACAAAAATATTTGCTGCACAGATTATATATACATTCAAAAGCCTGTGCTTGGTAGGTTTTCTGCAAAAGTCATTGAAAGTCTATTACAATGTACAATATCCATGTTAATGTCTTTTAAAGGATTAATTATATTCAAAAGATTTGTTTATATAATATATATATATATATATATATATATATATATATATATATATATATATATATATATACACACACACACACACATCATATATATATAAGAAAAAATGTGTTGTTTATATATGAATGTAAATATGCACATCAATATTTTATATATATATACGCACACAGTACACACACATTATTTAAACAAACACTTATTTTGGATGGGATTAAACATTTGAAAGCACTTTTTAAAATATAATTTATTGCTGTGACGGCAAAGCTGAAATTTCAACATCACTCTAATATGCTTATTTGCTGCTCCAAAAATATTTATCAATGTTATAAACATAATATTTTTGTGTAAAACCTGACAAGCCTTTACTACATCATTTTTGATGAATTTAATGTGGTCTTGCAGAATTTAAAGGCAAAAATCTCTTTGTCTGGCAATAGCACTTTTAGCATAGCTTAGTATAGATCATTGAATCCAATTAGACCAGCGTTCAAAAATTACCATGAAATTGAAGACCAAAAAAAAAAGAAACTCTTAAAATGTTTTAAATGCGATGCTACTGGTTTAATTGGATTCAATGATCTATGCTAAGCTATGCTCAAAGTGCTATCGCCAGACCCGGAGAATGGCTAAATAGATTCAAAAATGGTAAAACTTATCAACTCTGGGGGAGTTCGTGAATGAGCCTATTTCCAAAACAGTGGAGTGTTCCTTTTAAATGTTCATTATTTTATAATTATACATTTCTGACCCCAAACTTTTGAACACTAATGTAGATGGATATGCATATCAGTCCAAATAAATAGGGCCTCAACATGCCCAATACCAAGATCAGTGCTGCCTTTTTGCTGCAAAATGACCATTTTGTGACAAACCATGTATGCAGTGTCTCTATTATCATTTACTCCCTTTCATATCATTCTGATAAAAACACTAAAAATATATTTGTGTCTATATTGGGTCTCTTCCCGGTTATATAGCTTTGGAAGACTTGGGAGTACAGTTAAACAGATTAATTTATTGTGCCATCTCCATAATGATACTTATGGCTTTGGAAGAACACGAGGGTGAACAAATGATGAGGAGCTGTTTTTCTTTAGTGTTTCTTGCATTCAGTTCTTCAGCACATGCATCGAGAGCTTATGTTTATACCTCCTCTTCATCCTCACTGGCCAGTGTGTCCAGCTCTTTGTTTTTGCACTGGACTTGTTCAGCTTTGTATGCTTTCCGTAAGTTCTCCAGCTCTTTAATCTCAGCATGGAGGCGTTCCAGATGTGCAGCGCGCCGGTTCTGTAGCAGTTTCATGGGCAGTGGGTTCATATCGTTAAAGGCGATGCCCGTCAGCTTCCTGGGGGTGAGAAAGACGAGGTATATCGAGAATTAAACTCCAGCGATGAATTAGCTGCTCTGTTTATTTCCTGCAGAAACCGGTTTAGAAAAAACTCTCCCCAAGCCAGCTTTTCTTCATTGTTTTTTGGGGTTTTTTTGAAACGAAGCCATGAACTGGAAAGAGGAGCGAGCAGGTGTGTGCACACCGTGTCAGGGGCATGCATTTTAAAATAGCCAGACCGCGGAGGCATCTGACCCATATTCTGTTTCTAACAGATGCAGCCTGCTTTGTTTTTACTATGGCTCAATGAATTATATATGTTGATGTCTGACTGTGGCAAAAATAGCTACACTGTCACTGTCACAGCTCCAGAGAGAAACAGATCTGTTTAATTAATAGCACGTTGACAGATGCACTATTTAAGTTATAATAGTAAAAAATATTTTCATTATGCATCAGTGTTTTATAATTTTCAATCAATTTCTTCTCAAATTATACATTTTTTTGTGTGTAAAATGGGTTCTAGTTGTTCTAATGCTTTTTTATACACTTGTAAACTTGTTTTCTTGTAAACAATAAATTATAATACCTGCTGATCTTTAAAGAGTAAAGTTTTTTTTAAAAAGTGTTACAGGATAATGCATGAATGCATTTATTATAATGATTTAATACTTAGAATTATATACTATATTCTGTATGTACATTTTACTATTTTTTTTAATTCACAATACTTTCTTGGATTTTCTCTCTTTTATTTGTATCCTTCACCTTACCTTCCATCTGCAATGGTGTAGGGGAAGATGCGGAGATACTGGTACATCTCAGAAATGTCGTTGATCTTTAAGATGATTTCCTCTTTGTATTTGAAAAGAGCCAATGCATAGCGAAATATCACCTGTGAACACGTGAATGAGACCCAGTGAGACCTCCAATAAGACCATTAGAGACCCAGGTATTGACAGCATCTCCCCACAATGCTTTACGGTACCTTGATGCCCTCGTACAGGAAGGCGTCCCATACTTTAAGCAGTATGCGTGTAGGCAGGTTCTCAACAAACAACACCAGAAACCATTCAACAGTGATGAGTGACACGTCCACTTTTAGCGCTTCCAGGTGAGCCGTGAGTCGAGGCAGCTTCTCAGACATGAGGTCCTTCAGCACACGCTGGTCAGCCTGGAGAGGTTATTGAAGAATATTACTGTTTTTTGTGTTTGAAAAATTAGCGGTACGATTAATGCAGGGTTCTCACCTGACAGCCCACCAGGTCTTTAGTGTAGTAATTTGAAGGCATTATGTAGTCCACAATCACTACCAAGCACCAGAAGGCATCTTCCTCATCCTGTAATACCAGCAGAGCAATGGCTGCCAGTCTGCACACAATCATAGGTGGGTTTATTTTTACCTTTCTTTTTGCATATAGATATTGTAGATCTTACAGTAAACCTACACCTAACTGTATTTAGCCTGTAAGGTATTCTTCATCAGAATGGTGTTGATCTATCAACGACCACCAGATGTCAGTACAATACATGTTATGGCATTAAATAGTTGGGGTGTTCAAGCAGGGCAGACTAGGTGAAAATCACTTGACTTGTCACCCACATGTGTTGTGTGTATTTTCTTATATTAACACTTAGATTTAAAATGGTGATTTTTGTTCAGTTAAATTAAATGATACGTTTAATACATTTGTATTAATATAAATTTAAATGAAATAGTTCAAATTATGTAACAATTACACTACAAATAGATCATCTGAAAATCTATGACCACACATTATGTAAGATATTATAATCTATAACTCTGAAATCAACTATATAATATATTTAATACATTTTAGATTTAAAAATACATTTAAATGATTTAATAATTTGGTTAACATGCTAAAAAATTATACTTCTTTTATGTATATTTGTGCCCTGGACCACAGAGCCAGTAATCAGTTGCACAGACATTTTTCTATCAATAACCTAAAATACATTGTATCAGTCAAAATTTTTCTTGTATGCAAAAAATCAATACAATATTAGATAATGTTCCATGAAGATGTTTTGTAAATGTCCTGCAGTAAATATATCAAAAATGCATTTTTGATTAGTACTATGCATTGCTAACAACTTTTGCAAAAATTTAAAGGCAATTTACTGAATATTTCAAAATATTGTTTATACATCAACGGAAAACATATTTATTCAACTTCATAAATCTCTATTTAGGAAAAAAAACAACAGCTTTTTTTGTGGTTTTGTGATCCCAGTTCTCATTTGGTAAAATTCAGTTTTTTTTAAAAACCTTATGGTAGGCCATTACTCATACTACTCAACATTAGTTCTATAATCACCTCTAATCAAAGCCAATTCTCTTATTTTCCTTTTTAGGTCTCTGGTGGCTAATTACCTGTTGAGTCCCTGCACATAGCCGATGGTGGGGTTCTGCCACGAGAACGCCTGCAAAACTCTCTCCAGCTTCTGAATCAAGGGGCTTGAAGGAGGGCAAAAGTATTGATTGGAGGTCAGCGTGCGATCGAGGTCCAGCTGGATCTGTCTGGGCACCAGGTGAGGCGAGGTTCTGCTCTTCTCGCACAGTTCCTGATAGCGATCGGGATGACGCTCTTTTAGAGACTTAGTCCTAGTCTGTATCATAAAGCGCCAAACCCTCGCACGGTACTCGCGAGGTAAGCCCGTCCGGAGGAGATTCTTCAATTCTGTGGATGAAGACAGTTCTCCTTCAGGGCGCCCAGACAGGAGCTGAGTGCAACGAGCCAACTGTGGGCCGTCGCATTCCTCCTGGTTCAGCAGGGTTTGGGATCGGATCTCCAGGGCCTGGATCTTAGCAAGGAGCTTCAGGTCCTCAACTCTGTAGTCCATTGCAGTCTTAAATCCATATTCATCGTAATCCCTGTGGAATGTCAGGAACTGTGAGTTCCAACGTAAACAGAACTCTGACAAACAATTATATGGGAAAATGTTTGTGAACTAAGGCCTCCTGACAGCAAGACTCCACGGACCAAAAGAACAGAGTGAATAATTGACAGAATTTGTATTTGGGGTAATCTCTTTTACCTGATTGAGGTTAGTTTGGCAGCGGTGCTCATGTCCGCCCGAACTGCATCCTTAACCACCTTCTTGACCGCTTCTCTCTGCTCTGGATTCAATTCCTTACTCTCCTGGAGCTTCTGGAGGATTCCCAGGTATCTGCTTTCCATCTGACAGTTATTGGTCTCCAGAACAGCACACTGGGACACACACAGAAACTACACTAAATCCAATTTTCAAACACTTCTTGATGATTACTATCTCGGATTACCATCGCAAATGGCTCTGACCAATTTTAAAGCACTTACATTGTAAAAATGTAATTTCTCTTGATCTTTGGATATGGACGTGAACACACTCTAACTTTCAAAACTCAAATCTCTCAGTTCATAAAGAGCTTTTCAGACAATCGATACAAACAGTAAAGACAGTAGCAAAAATGTGCAAGAAACCCTGAATGAAAAATAATTTACCTTTACTATTAGACTTTGCTCCTGTTCGCAACTTTTTCGCCAAAGTGTCGTCAGATGATAGATCTCAGAGTTTAGGTACTGGTTCTGAGTTTTATATGCTTTCAAATCATCCTGAAATACAGATGTTTGGGATTTGATCATGTTTAAAGTTGCAATCATGCTTGGCACAGTAATTTCAGAAGCATAAAATGCAGATAAACTGCCCATGAATAATGCACATTGAAATTATTAGTTCGGGGTTAGTTGTTGTTGGTTTTTGTTGTTATAGAAGTCTCTTGCTGCATGTAAAGTATCAAAAATTCAGTAAAAACAGGAATTTAGAAATACTATTCAAGTTTTAAATAACTGTTTTCTATTTTAATGTATCTTAAAATGTAATTTATTTCTTTGATGGAAAAGCTTATTTTAGTTTTAGTTTATTATCATCAATGTAGAAAAACACTATACAGTACACATATATGTGTGTGTATATATGTTTGGTTTGCATTTATTATACTCTTTATTAATCTAGTTGTTCATTGTTTGTTCATGTTAGTTCACAGTGTATTAACTAATTTTAATAGTATTGTTCATTCTTAGTACATGCTTACTAATGTTGTTAACCAATGTAAACTATTGGACTCTATTGTAAAGTGTTACCATATTATTATTTTATTATATATTTATATTATATTTTTATTTTATTAATATATATTTATCATTTTATTATATAGAATATATTATATATAGTATATAACAAAATACTTCTGCTGAAAAGGGCATCATTGTTTATGTAAGTATACAAAAAATCGATTATTAATATATTTGTATGTGAAAATGCTGTAATTTCTCACTTTCAAATTGTCATTTTCGATTGTTAGCTGTTTTAAGGCTTCCGACCGCAGCCCGTTGGCGCACTGCTGGTCTTCTCCGCAGACTGCTAGCTTCTCAGACAGCTTCACTATCACTTCCTGTTTGGCCTGATTCTTGTGCATGAGCAGCTGGACACTCTCCTGGAGTTCGACGATGTGGGCATCCCTCTGGTTCAGTTCCCTCCGTAGGTTGTCGTTCTCTTGCTGCAGGGACTCCAGATGGTCTCGCAGTTCGGCCGATCGTCGCTCGCCGTGTCTGAGGAGCTCCAAGCGCTCCTGATCGCCCTCAGCGGCTAGAAACTGAGCACAGGTGCGCTTCTCCAGCTGAGCAGCTTCCAGCACCTTATGCAACAGCAACACCAACTCCTGACGGCGCATACGTATATGAGTTTCAGCTGATTCATCTTATTAATATTATTATTAACATCCTCACTTTACCTTCTGCGCTTTGACCTCTTCTGCCATGGAAAGTTTTTCATGTTGAAGCCGAGATGTGTCCTTTTCTTTGCTGCTTTTTCTGATTGGTGAAATGGTGGAGAGATCTTGCTCAGACTTGGCATTAGCCGGGGATTCTGCGCTTTGAGAAGAGCTGGGTGTGGGAACCGCCAAAGCTAAAGAGGACGGTGGCCGTGAGCATTTCAATTTGAAATAATGGTTTATAATTTTTCTAGTGAGAAAGTCGCGGTTCTTACTGGATGTCTTAGATGAGGGTGCTTTTTGATGGTCAGTTTGTGAGTCATCAATATGGAAAACGCTTTGTCTAATCTCCTGTGAGTGCCGGTTACGAAAACTGTGCATTGTGTTCCTGTAAATCAAACAAGGAGAAACCCTCAAGAATTAATTAGCAATAATAAAAGTTAGCAATGAAAAAAGTAAAAGTTGTAGATAGCTGATAAGTGGCATAAATAAAGAGGGTTTAAATGTAAAATCTTATTAACCATCAGATGAAAGTCTAATCAAAGTTTTCTGGTTTAGAGTGCTGATTGGTTCATTTCAGTCTTAATCGTAAGTAAAAAAATGTTTATGTAATCAGTTGAATCATTGACATTGAGCATGATGATGAAATAGAGTTTATCGTGATGTGTTTAATTGAGAAATAGAAGGAATTTCCCTCTTTCATTTTCAGACAGATGTGAAACCAAAATCACATATTAGATAAACGATTTGGTACAATGCCCATGAAGCCCATATTTTCACTTACTATTTTACTTTAAATGCCCTTCTCTTATCTGATGTTTGGTATGCGAACACCAACATGGTCGCTCATGTGTATAGTAAATGGGTTATGGTTTATACGCTAACTGCACCGGACGAGAAGCGCCGCGTCACACGACTTTTACAATGTTTTGAATCTTTGCTAGGCGAAGCGGGTCAATGTAAGCTCATCGAAATTAATGTGTTCGAATTTTAAAGACGCGTCGCACAGGTTCTGTGTGTGACCAGCTTTACTTCCTGATTCTAGAGAAATTCAAAACATTACAACACAGCTTTTTTGGAAGGCACTGACGCAGATGGTAAGCACGAACCATTTTTAATTTTACCCTAGAAATATCCCATGACACCAGAATCAGTTCTGCGAGCACAGACCGAGTAAACACCATAAGCGCATGTACTCACTGCAGCTCAATTAGTGGATGTTTGATTGACATGTTGAGCGGGCTGTTGAATCCTGGAGCAGGCAGACTGGCAGCTTCTTCACCCACCAGGCCTGAAGGTGTCTTCACTATGGGCAAGAAGTCAGCTGTGTAGGAAAAGGCAGAAAGTATGTTTAGCAAACCCACTGCTTTAAATGCATCTAACAGACCAGTATAACAAGATGCTTTCAAATAATGAGATTTATTTGTTTCTTGTTTGTTTGGCAATTAATTTTTTTTAATGCTGATATCGCAGTAAGGTTTTAGGGCTGCATTTATTTAATTATAAAAAACTGTAAATCTAGTCTTGCGTCATGTTGTTCAGAAATCATTCTAATATGCAGATTTTCTGCTCAATAAACATTTTTGTCAAAGTTGAATGTGGTTGTGCTGCTTAATATTTTTGTGGAAACCGTAAACCAGGATTCTTTGATCATTATAAAGTTCAAAAGAAAGCATATTTATTTGAAGTAAATGTATTTATTTCTTAATTTGTGACCCAGGACCACAAATCTAGTCTTAAGTTATTGGGGTATATTTAAGTTGTTGGGGTATACTTGTAGCAATTGCCAAAATTATAGGATGTTAAGTAAAAATCATGATATTTTGTAAATTACCTACCATAAATATATAACTCAATTCATTAGTAATATGAAATAATTAAATTGGACAACTTTAAAGATGCATTTTTTTAAATATTTAGATTTTATGCACCTTCAGATTCAAGTTTTTCAAATAGTGTCCTATTTCCTATTTCCATACATCAATGGAAAGCTTATTTATTCAGCTTTCAAAGGATAATAATCTTATTAACCTCAAACTTTTGAATAGTAGAGTAAGACAGAAAAAATAAAAAGCTTATATATAAAAAATAAAGCTTATGCTAATACAATGCTATTTTTGTTTTCTTCTCTATCTTGCTTTACCTCTACAATCTCTTTTCTACTGAATGAATAAAACAATGTTGTTAAGCACAAGGTGAGTTAGCCTACATGTCCCAGCATGCCTGGAATTTCTAAGACCCATAGAAGTGCCTTTTAAAGGATCCGCATTCTATGACCACAAGCTAGCGCTGAGTAAAAATAAATAAATAAATGTCCAAACTATATGTCTTTGTCTGATGATGCAATATTTCAGATGCTTTCAGTTCCTCACTTTCTGCGCTTGGCTCTCACTCAGCAGCTGTTGCTTAATGCCTGGATGCCACAGCTTGCGGTTGGAAGGGGATGGCTAAATGTAAGTAATGAATGTGCTTTTAGCACGAGAAGCCCAACCCTGTATACTTGGATTCCTGGAAATGATGCATTTATGCGTTGGAAATTAGAAGAGACAGGGAACAACCTACAATTGCCAAAATCTTTGTTTAAATCACATTTAAGACTTCATCAAGCATGTACTATTTTAGTGACCATGTGCTTGTATTCACAAGCTTTATGTCTACTCATTTTATTGCCTCCTCTTATGTTCAGTGCACATGGGAACTGAGCTCAGCGGGTCATTTCGTGTTCACTTCAAACCCTAGATTGAGCTGTACGTATCGTGCGGCACTGATACAGACTGCACACCGGAGTAAAGTTGTGGCACATAATGAAAAAGAAACTTTTCCAGAATTGCTAAATGTTTACTTGAAGTTTGCGAATGATTTCCAGTCCTGACATTTCCTGTGTACACACCCTCCTGCTGAGACAGATAACAGAATGAGGGTAGACAATACATGCACAAACTGGCTGGAGTCTGTATGAGTCCTGATGATCCATCTGCAAACTGAGCTTTTGCAACCTCCTCCTGGGGTGCTACAGATCATGGATGATTAAACAATGTGGCATCTGATTGGTCAATCTCAGCAGCTCCCTTGCCACTAATCTGCTGCTTTCCTCCCTCTATCCTCGGCTCTGCTTCCTGTCTCTGCATTGTGTTAATGGCCAGAGCCTGTGGTTTACTAACATTGTTTATTAACAATGGCCTCTATTTTGGGAAGTTGTTATTTTACGTTTAACTCCAGATGTAGGTGACCGGTTTGGGTGTGCACTCTTAAAAATCAAGGTGTTTAAAAGGTTCTTCACGTCCATGCTATAGAAGAACCATTTTTGGTTTCACAAAGAACCATTCATGATTCGATAGAGAACTATTTCTTTCTTACTTTTTTATCATCCGAAGAACCTTCTTTGGCCGCAAAGAAGATTTTGTGAAACAGAAAGGTTCTTCTATGGCACTGTGAAGCTCCTCAGTTTTTTAGAGTGTAACACCCAGTGAGATTAGTGAGAAAAAAAAGAGCAATAAAAGCTGTGTGTTTATACACTGTGGTAGTATATGCTGTATTGCCTTCAATTTATGGTCATTTAATTTATTAAAATTTATTATGATAGTTTTAATTAAAATCTACTTTGAGGATAATTTATTATACAAAACAACTAACAACTAGGGTAAGGTAAATGCACAGACACATTCTGATAATAAAATTTGAGCTTAATTGTCTTGTAAATACTGTCACAATTTTAATAGTCTATATATATATACCATTATAGCATTTCTTACATTTAATTATTAAGTTCTTTTGACGTTTTTATTAGTTTTTAATTGTCATTTATTTTTTTTTCATTGCCTTGTCATTCATTCATTGCCATGGCAACAATTTAAATTTTCATTGATCATCTTTTCTGATTGTTATCTTACCAGACTGAAGGTGAAGGTGAAGTAAACAGTCAGTTAAAACTCTATTATGGTGCGCAGATTCCAAGCATTCTGGAATAATCCTTAAGATCTGATTGGTTCTGATTATCTTTCACTTTCTATTAACTTCATATCGGATGACTGGCCAAACAACTGAACTTTATTTGGAAAAATGGAAGTGCGTTCACCCTCTGATCATATTTCATAAACAGTGTAATTTCCATAATGCTGTAAATGTCTTTCAGTTTTCATGAAGGTTTTCAGTATTACTAAGATGTTAAAGTCGTACCGCGGCAGTTGTATGCTGATGGGGTGCTTTCCAGTTTGTGGTTGTCTGGTCGGGGTATGGGCTTATGTTCAGCATGCTGCTCTCTGTATAACGTACGTTTCAACTGCAGCTGCTGCAACCAGTACATCTGGGCATCCCTGTTAGCTGCCTGGAAAACAAAATCATGTTTGAACACTTTTGAGAGAAAAGTATGCTTGGCTGTAATTCCTCCATGCATAACCCTAATGTTTATCTGTGTGACAGTAAAAAAGAGACTTGAGGGTATCATACATTACAAGATTAAGAAAAAAAACATATTGACCAGTGACTGCTAATCAGAACTTGACACTGTATGGATACGTGTACAGCCAGCAGTCTTTTTTCTCTGACCCAATTTCAGCACTGTTGATACTATAGTATGTGGTGCGTGTAATATGAAGTGCAGTCATGTGATCACTGTGCCATTTGAAATTCTGTCTGACCCCAGCGATAACAACAAGCTCTTTGGAGACAGGAAAGAAAGAAAAGGAATAAGGGTTTTGATTCCTCCCCCCATTTATACCATAGAATCTCATTTTTGAGAAGCAAGTGACCTTTAGAATCGCTAATCTTCAATCAGTAATTGTCATAAAAAAAACTATAAAACTTGCTTTTATGTTTTTTTTCCCATGTCAGTCCAAGGACTTTCCCGGACACATTGGCATTTAATCAGTATTGTTGCAATGAAGCACTTCCAGTGCTGATTAAGTGGCGCAACACTATGCATAAAGAGTTGTGTATATACATAATGACAGTATTTAATGCATTGTCTTTAATGTACAGTGTGCCCATTTAAAGGGTTAAAATGTATCACTTTTTAACTTTTGAAAAGTTTACTAATTACTTTTTAAATTACTTTTAACTTTGTAATTACGTTTTACTTTTTTGTATGCATAAACCATTTATTGAAGTTATTTTCAGCTTTAGTTTAAACTTATTATTTGTAATAATAATATTTGTATTATTTTAGCATTTGTAATTTTCCTTCAAGTTTGACTGTTTGACTTAACCTTTATTGCATTCCTTTTAGTTAATAATAACAGCACTGAAATAAACTTCAGTTTCTTCAGATAAACAATCATGTAAAATAATTTAGTTGCCATGCTCAAGTGATTTGAGTGATATATATATAGCATGTGATTACCTTGAGAATGACAGTACGTTCTGGTGTCTGTATGTGAAAGGTTCCCTCCTCTCCCTGCAGCGGGTAACTGAATGTGGCACGAGACAGATCCACCTTACCCAGAGGATTGATATCCTGTGCCATACGGTAGTAAAACAGTAGACAGCTCTTCTCTTCGAAGACGAACCAGCGGGACTTCCAGGCCCTGAGAGGTCCACCCTGCTTGTTGAGGTAGCCACACAGTTTAGTGCTGGAAGGAGTGGGTGTCCCTCTTAGGGTCCCATCAGGAAGAGCAGCATGGGTCTGGGCGTCTTTCTTATCCTGAGCCCCATCAGACTGACCTAAACTCTGTCGCCGGTTCCCCTCCGAGACGACACACTCATCTGCAGGAGATACATACACGTCCGGTGGAGGTGGTGGCCTGGAGCTTCCCTCACTCTCCATCTGGTTACCTCAACAGACAGAATAACTAACATCAGACAAAATGTTCTTCAGGTAATCAAATGATGTCTGTTAGTGTAGCTACAACATAAAAATATGGTAATTTAGAGATACAATAAAATATATGTATACACTTCTGAATTTAATAAAAGTATGAAGGAGTAAGATCATGTGCATTTAATTGTAAGCTGTAACATATTTAGATAAAAATGTATATCTTATATCTATGTGTAGGACGATGATGCATCAGCGTATGTGTTATGAAGTAATATAAATATAAATATTTTAATTTAATTGTCATGACACAATATATAACATTGTTAAAAGATATCCATCTTGCCAAACGACTTATATATTCACATTAATATTTATATTTTATTTTAAACTGCCATTAATGTATAAGTTAAATACGCAAATAACTAATTACAAATAAAGCAGAACCTCGGTAAAAGATTAATCTGAACAGTACATTTATTATATGTATTACATACACATATGAATTCACATACACATATTCATATATGCGTGCAATATTTTATCGACAATATGTCATAACAGCAACGCTGTGAAATCAAATGAAATACTCTTTACTCTTTTTAAACCTGAAAACATAAATGTGCTCACAAAGTTCTTTTTTTAAAGTTTTCCAGAGACACAAAATGAAAGCGATTAACCGCAGAAGCTCAAAGGGATCACAAAAACAAGGTTGAGAGGTTAACTTGTCCATATGATCATACTTAGAAAAAGAAGCAGCAGCAGCAGCATGGAGAAGCACACATTCTCCTTCAAAAACATTGCACAATATAGGCTTACACCCATCTATAACCTCATTTCATTGTCCACATAGGAATATTTCACAATTAAATATTAATGTACAACTCCAGGTAATTCTTGTTAAACATTAATATTTAAAAAAATGTAATAAGTAATTAATTAACAAACATTATGATCCTTCTTATCAGATAGATATTATTAACTCACATAGGAAAATACAGTTTCAATAAAGTTGCAAGACATTTTAAATGATTTAATGTATGTTATTTGACTTAAATAGTGTCAATGTACGAAGCAATTAATAAAATGGGTAAGCTCTCAGCAGCATGGTGTAGCCAAGTCCTTCTTATTGGTCGACACGTGTTTACGTGCGCGCTTTGTTCGCTGTTTGCTGTGATAAATAAACTGTTTACAGCACAGTGGTCGACAATAATCACTTACCTTCTCTGTTGAAAAGTGCTCTTTAGTCCATGTATCCGTCCAGGACGCGTCTCGAGGCGCTCGCAGATCTAAACAACTCACACACAGCTGCGCTTCTTTCACAAGTGACTCATGTTTCTTTGGCAAGTCCCAGCGTTAAAGAAATCAGGAAATATTACACATCAGGAATATGTAACAGGGTTGCGTACGTCTTTGGGGAGGCGTGCCACAGTGTCATTGCCTTCGTTCAGTTTTGAAGCGCTGCTCGAGTCGAATAAGTATAGGCTACACGAACTGTTTTTAATAGTCAAAACTATTTTGACTTAAGTATCTAAATTATATCGCCTACTGGAGACTGGCCGTTTGAACACTAAATACAGTGGTGAGTTTTGTACATGGAATACGTGTTTTTGACGTCTGAGTAACGAATGTATCTGTTGGGTCAGGTCTTTTCTTTGAATCAATTGAACCAGTTCTCAAAACCGGTCTGAACGGGCTGTTCTTAAATCGAATCGAACAGTTCTGTTGTGCGTTTCCCAAAAGCATCGTGACTCGACTACAGTTTAAAACTATTAACAGATGGAGTTTGGGTACTGTTAACTCGATCTGTACTGTTAAAAGCGCTATAAATAAAGTTGACTACAGTCCCGGGGAACCCTGTTGCTACAGACTGACAGACTACAAGCAAAGTCTTTGCTGTCCTATTTATTTTATTAACTCTCTCTCTCTCTCTCTCTCTCTCTCTCTCTCTCTCTCTCTCTCTCTCTCTCTCTCTCTCTCTCTCTCTCTCTCTCTCTCTCTCATTTTAATTTTTTTTTTCAATTCAAATGAGCTTTATTGGCATGACTGTGAACAGCACAGAGGTTACCTAACATGTCCTGGAGGACCCCAACCTGCACATTTTGTCTCTCTTATCAGACACACCCAATATAGTTCTTTCAGTCTCTACTAACAAGCTGATGAATGGAATCAGATGTGTTAGATAAGGGAGACAAAAAGCTGCAGGGCAGGGGGCCCCCAGGACAGGTTTGGGAACCACTAGAATAGCAAAATGTTACCAAAACATCTACCATATATATATATATATATATATATATATATATATATATATATATATATATATATATATATATATATATATATATATATATATATATACAAAAAAATATAACTGATTTTCTGTGGCTTGCATGATAGAGTTTATTGCATGCTTTACTTGTCAGCTCGTATTGCAGTATTGAACTGTCCAGGGGCTGAGATTGTCACGCTCAAATAATTATGACAGGCAACATAATTAACAATTGCTCCTTCAATTGTGTGCACTCATGCTTTTAGACTTTTCCATGTTCATGGGTAAGGCCCAGTTGTTGCTATACTTTTCCAGAATTCCTGTTCTTTCTAAAGACCAGTTCAAAAGAATCGATTGACAAAAACGAATCCGATGTCCTCGCCGTTTCCTCCACGACGAGAGAGGGCGCTCTAACATGAAACACCGCACACTGCCATTTGTTCTACGATGTCAGAGTTCAGGCTGCACTGACTCCAGCGTGCGTGTGTTGTGTACGCCGCAAATGATCATTTACCTCAAATAAAACGGACAAAAACACAACAAGGTAAGTATTATTGACGCTCGCGTCTTTATATAAAAACCACTATCTTAGATTTGCAGCGTAACCTTTTTCAGACGTGCGCTGTCTTAATTGTTTCCTTTCCATTTTGTAATCATGAGAATTTCTCTGATGTTAAACAGTTATATTTCATTTAGTTAATGTCACTTAATTAGTATTAGATCACTAACATAACATTTAATGATAACTACCTTGTTGTAGTACTATGGTGATGTGCTAGCAATAGCTATGTGTGTCCTTTTTTTGTGGGCATGGCATTTTTTTTATTACTTTTTTTTTGCCATCATGTAAATACCATGACACATCAATATGGAAATCACTCAGTACCATGGTAACACTGCTCAAATTCGAAACTACGTTTATTGCTGATAACCTATTAAACTTTTTGATACATTTGTTTTCAAAGAGCATGTCGTGCAGTTGAAGTCGACTTATTTTAGTGTTTGCAGTCAAATCAATCTAATAAAAACTGCAAAACCGTTTCAGATCTGATCTTGTTAAAAGCGTCTACCCAAAATGAGAAACCTCAGTTTGCTGCAGCGCCTCAGGTGTGTGGATCTTTCTCTCCCGGGAGCGCCACAGTGTTTCTCCATCAGGAGCGAGACTGGAACCGTGCTGGTGGCCTCTGAGCTCGCCATCACAGAGTTTGACCCTCGGACCGAGGAGGTATTTTTTACAATAAAAATCAAAAGTTTTCAGAAGGCGTAAAAAGGTCATTTATAATAGTTATAACCCAATTTCGTTCCAGTTGGGTTGTCTCTTTTTGGATGTCTGATATGAATTAGTTCTATATTAATCTTTCTGTATAATGTGATTCTGTAGGTTCATAAAGAGGTTTCACTGACAGCAGAGGGCTATCTCCCAGAGGATGGCAGTGGGGTTGTGGTGGCGATACAAGATCTGCCGGATCAGGAGTCGGTGTGTGTGGCTACCGGCAGCGGCGATGTCATTCTCTGCAACCTCAGCACCAGCCAGGTCGTCATTTATTTGTTTTAAACGCTTTGATGATTTCCAAACGATTCTGTGAAATATATATGCACTTGTTGTGCTTTCTAATTAACAATACCAAGTTCTCTCTCACAGTTAGAATGTGTCGGCAGTGTGGAAAGTGGTCTAACTGGCATGACGTGGAGCCCAGATCAAGAGTTGGTGACACTGACCACAGGTCTGTATCACTAGCAGTGTGTGTGTATGTGCATATATATATATATATATATTTGTATATATATTCCATTTTAACTTTTATTTTAAGTTTTATTACTTTTATGGGATTTTTTTGTTAGTTCTATTTTGTTAGTTTTTTGTTATGTTTATATTATGCAATAATTATGTTTGTTTTTTTTTGTTAAAGAGAAAATGTTAATAAAAATTAAGTTTTTAGAAGTGCATATAGTGCCATTTTACTTTTTCTCACTGTGTCCATTTGTGCCTTATGTTGCATGTTAGGTCAGGAGACAATTATCATGATGACCAAGGACTTTGAGCCAATAACTGAGGTTGCGATCAATCAGGATGACTTTGGGGAAGGTATAGTTAATTTACCCCTTAATATCAATCTTTCATTCAGGTGACTTGTGTTCATTGTATATGAAGAGACACAGTGTCTGATTGGCTTTTTTCCTCTGCATTAGATAAGTTCATCACAGTTGGTTGGGGGAAGAAGGAGACTCAGTTTCATGGCTCTGAGGGCAAGCAGGCCGCCCAGCGGAAAGCAGCAGTATGTTTTTGTTTTGTTTAGCGTCATTGAACCAAAGAACTAGAAAGTATAACACTGACCTGGGGTTCATCGGGAGATCATTGGCATTTCAGCCTGGTTTGAATATTTTTCTCACCTACTTTCACAGGTAGTGCAGGCTGCCCTGCCGTGGGACGACAGGAAGCCAAGAATCACTTGGCGTGGCGATGGTCAATTCTTTGCTGTCGGCGCTGTTTGTCCTCAGACCGGTGAGACTCTCACTTTTTGCCATTGATATTACATGAAAATTTGTGACAGTTAACATTGTTCATTATTACTGTAGCTTAAATAGTAGAACATGGTGCTAAAAACCCCATGGGCGAATGTTTGTTTACCAAATAATGCATGATCTGATGATGTGTGTGTCTTAAAAAAAAAAAAAGTCATTTTGCCAGATACATTAATAAATGTAAAACATAGCAGCTTTTTGTTTCAGGTGCTCGAAAGGTTCGAATCTGGAACCGAGAATGTGTTCTACAGGCCACCAGCGAGGTTGTTAACGGTCTGGAACAGCCTCTCTGCTGGAAGTAAGATGTTCTGAATATCTTTTGACATATTTTTCAGGGTTTTTTTGGTTTTTTGCTGAGTCTGACAGACCTGATGTGAACTGACAAAAATGGATTCTTCTTCTAGACCCTCCGGCAGCCTGATCGCTTCCACGCAGCGGCACCCTAACAAACACAGTGTGGTGTTTATGGAAAAGAACGGACTGTTGCACGGAGATTTTACTATGCCTTTTGGAAAGGAACAGGTCAAGGTACATCTCAGCTCGGCTGTGTATGTTATTTTCAGAGATTTGAAATACAAGTCATGGTTCATGAAAAGCTGATTTGTTTTTTCCTCTCAGGTAAAGGAACTTCTGTGGAACAGTGACTCTACTGTTCTGGCTGTTTGGATGGAGGACTTGAAGCCCGGAGAGAGCGACCATCCCAACACATACAGTAAGATGCAGATCAGACTGCTTTTCGTATACAATGATCAGAGTTGCTTAATTATGAATAGACCAAAATCATTCCCAGCTCAATTTTTTTAAAATGTTGTAATATACATAAATGGTGACTATTCAAGGCAAAATATTACGTGTCACAGTCACAAATGTATGTTTACTGTGTAATTATTTTTCGAGGTAAAAATGACTTTTATCTGAGATTTGGAGCCAAATTACAAGAGGATAATAATTGACTTGAAAGCTGACACCATTATTGTTGTTTATACAGAAATTGGTAGGTCTATCAGTAAAATCTGTTAACTTTAGCAATGGACATTCCCAAAGATAGGTTTATTAAGAAGGAGAATCTAGAAGGATATTAAGATTTTAAAGTTAGTATGACAACGTAAAAGAATATTTAGTGCATACAGACATTTCTACTTTTTTATTAGCTGTATGCAAAGTGACCACATTTTGATACTGAAAATTTGCCAGTTTACTCATGGAGCTGCTTTATGATCTCCATGTCTCTGAGATGGAAACATTGAGGGCCTCTAGAATGAAGATAACAAAATGACAGTTAAGTACCAGAATCTAGGATATTCAGATACCTTTAATACTTCTTAGTATTAAGAGGCCAACTCCCCAAAAAGCACTTCTTTTTTTTTTGCCATTTTCGAGTTGTTACCTTTAACAGATAATGAAACAAAAAAGTGCTAAAGTCAACAGATTTTACGGATAGATTTACCAATCTAACCAAATCAAAAAGGCTGCAAATATGCTAATTTAAATACTGCTCCACGCAAACTGCTTATCAACGAAACGCTTTAAGAGTCCCTATGGTTTTCAGTCAGAATGAAATTTGATGATTTACCATTAAAAAATTGTTTTAAACGTCTAATCTTTTTCTTTCACAGTTCAGCTGTGGACAGTCGGGAATTATCACTGGTATCTAAAGCAGAGCTTGCATTTTGGCAGTGAGCCCCTGAGGGCTCCGGCGTGTGTGTGTTGGGATCCGGAGAAGCCCTTGCGTCTCCACCTCCTGACGCGAGGATGGGCCAGCTACACCTACGACTGGGGCTGGAGCACGGAGCGCAGTCATGGCACAGACTGCCATGATAATGCCAATGTGGCGGTGATTGATGGAGGTTGGCATGGCCATTGTTTAACTTCACTATTAATCTCACTACTTTTATAGTGTGTTAGACAACACACCATTTTTCAGATCTAGTTTTACATCATTTGTAGTGTAAATAAGGCATTTGAGTACAGTCCAACAATTAAAGGTGTGATTGCGCTTTGCAGAAAAAATCCTGGTGACTACATTCCGCCAGTGTGTGATCCCTCCACCTATGTGTGCTTTTGAACTTCAACTTCCTGTTCCTGTCAACTTGGTCACCTTCCATTCTCAAGTCCAGAGGACCAATGAGCTTGCTGCGCTAACAGCCGATGGGCATATTTATGTATATGGTCAAGGTGAGTCGCGTAATTTGAAACTTGATTCAAACATTACATTGTTTAAGATTTCTTAATTTAATTTCCTATGTTCAGATGGTGGAGCTGAAAATGGAGGTGTTCCTGGGGTACCTGGCTTTAAAGTCATCTCAGCACCATTAGTCTTAAGAAAGACATACAGGTACAGAGTTTGATTTGTACATATTTCTCCAATCCTTATTTAACAAGAAGAAGTCACTAAATAACATGTTTTTGAACGGCAGTGCAGCTGAAAAATGTAGGGGTCGGTAAGATTTTTAAATGTTTTGATAGTCTTGTGGTTACCAAAGGTGCATTCGTTTACATAAAAAATGTAAACAGCTATTTATAATTTAAATATTTCATTTAAAATAATTGTTTTCTGTATTAATATTCTAATATGATAATTTGCTGCTCAAAAAGTATTTATCAGTGTTAAAAACTGCTTTATATTTTTGTGAAAACCAATGACTTTTGTAACATTTTAAGTCACTATTGATCCGTTAAATGCATTATTTGCTAAATAAAATTATTTATTTATTTAAAAAGTCTTACTGATCTCAAACTTCTAAATATATTACATCTTAACATGTTTTTGGAAAAATTGTCTGTTTCCGCAATTTTTTATAGTTTTCCTACAAAACCAGTTCTTTCCACTGTTTTCTCAAAGTTGTATGGATTTTTTTCCTTTCTTTTCTGTCATTTTCTCATTTGGTCTTGCATATGTATTCAAATCAGCGTTACTGTTTAATGTATTAGCATATATTCAGATGCAGTTGTCTTTTAGGGTTTCCATGGATCAGGAGGAACCTCTGACTCTGCGCTTGCTACTGTGGTTGAGTGAAGATTTGTTTTTGGCTGTGGCTCATGAAGGATGCTTGACCCGCCTGCTGAAACTCACCCCATCAGACAACCAGGACCCCAAGGACACGCTGGAGATTAGGTACTGATGCTAAAATAACTAACTCCTCTGGTCTTGTCCACATTTGTATTCAGTCTATCTCACTCAAAGACACACTGATCTAATGAGCATAGACATGAGCCCAGGGGCTGGGAATTATAAAAACGTTAGAAGTTTAGTTCGAAACTCTGCCCCTCTCTTTTTCCTAAATTCCTGGTGTTGGTCATTTCTTAGGTCAGACGTTCCAGTGGATGGTTTTGTGATCAGCTTGTGTCACAGCCTCAGAAATGGCACTGTGGCCCTACAACTTGATGACGGACAGATTCGTAAAGTTCAACTGGGTCAGGAAGTTCACTAGTTATAACAGGAACTGCATACTACATAGTATCTGTTTTATCATTTGTCTTGTTTATTTTTCTTCCTAATGCATTTAGTTAAAGTTAATGCTTTAATAACACATACATAGACATCTCTTAATGCTCAAATATTTTATACAGGTTCTTCAGAGCTCAGTCTAACAGAATGGAAGGATTCTACTGGCAATACCGTCAACTTCCCCCGGCCTTGTGTTCAGACGGCACTATGTACCCTTAGTGGAGAGGTGAATATATATATATTAGTCTCCATCAATCTCTGACCTTTATTTCATCATGTTCATTTCAGTTTCAATAAACGCTTCATATGTATTTGTCTTTTAACAGGAACATTTGATAGGTCTCACAGAGAGATCACATCTCTACATTGGTGACTCACTGGTAGGTCCGAGTACCCCAAAAATGATCTAAAAAGTATATATTACATTTAGTGTGTTAGTGCTAAAACCCTGTCTAGTATGCTCACTGTAGTGTCTCTGTCACAGGTTGCCTCCAATATTTCTTCGTTTGTAGTTTATGACGACTTCCTCCTGCTCACTACACACTCTCACATGTGCCACTGTCTCAACCTCAGCACACTCTCTATCAAAGGTACATGTAATGTGTCATGTTACAGATATATGCGATATAACTTTCTATTTATTACATAATCATAAAGAAATGCATTTTGGAATATCGCATAAAAAAAAAAAAAACTCTGGATGCACTGGCAAGATGAACATAACAAAGTAGGATACATTTCTTTTAGAGTACGAAAAGATGCACATAAACTATGATGGAAACATAATTGATTATATAACTACCAAATAGATCACTTAATGCGCATCTAAATAGCTGGACCAAACATCTCATTGCATAGCATCGGAAATGCTATTTTTTTCATTCTAAAATGCTTAAGTAAATACTCGTCCAAGTATTTTGTTATAATAACTCCTGGAACTACATTTACAAATGTCATGCTCCTAAAACATGAGCATGTTTCGACTGTGCGCTCTGAGGACTTTAATTTATTGTATACACAAATTATTATATAGAGTGCCTTCTCTTACTGCAGCAGCATATTCTTTATGATATAATCAGGAAGGGACAATGTTATTGTTTTTAAGCTGTGTTTACTGTTTTACTGTATTTTTTAAATGAGACCCATCAAAAAAAAAAAAAAAAAAGACCAATCCCAAATAAATATATTTAAACGTTTCTATTTCTGTGTTGGTGTCCTGTGCAGGTCTGCAGTCAGCTCTGAGCTCAGATGCTAATCAGAATGATGAGACGGTACGAAAGGTAGAACGAGGTTCTCGCATCGTTTCTGTGGTTCCCCAGGACACCAGACTCGTCCTGCAGGTGCAGAACAGAACATGGTCATATGACATGGTCATATTTTTTTTGGTTATGTATTTTAATGAAAAATTGCTTTTTGTTTTCAGATGCCACGAGGCAATCTGGAAACCATCCATCATCGAGCTCTTGTCCTCACTCAGCTCAGAAAGTGGCTTGATAGGTATTTTCTTTTTTTCAAAACTGACCTTTTTAAAAAGAAAAGCTAGGATTAAAGCACCCTTTCCCCAAAAATATTTTATATTACATTATATTGCTTGCTTAAAAATGTTACAAATAATACATAATCATTTTGCTGTGTTGTTTATTGCAGTCTCCGATTTAAAGATGCTTTTGAGTGCATGAGGAAGCTGAGGATCAACCTCAACCTCATTTATGACCACAATCCAACTGTGAGTAAGCTCACGCTGTTGTCATTTCCTTTTTTAAAATAACCTCTAAACACATTCTTCTCCACCATGGATTGCATCCTCCTTTCAGAGAATGGCACTAAACGAATAACACCATTCCCATCTACCCCCATCCCATTATTTCTCTCACAGGTGTTTCTTGCTAACATTGAGATGTTCCTGAAGCAGATTGACTCCATCAACTACATCAACCTGTTCCTCACTGAGCTCAAGTAAAACTTTAATGCAAAGGCTTATATTAAAGCTTTTTATTTTTCAGTTTGTCTTCTAGTTAATTTTTTTAATTTTTCATTCTTAGAGAGGAAGACACCACTACAACAATGTACCCCTGTCCTTCAGGCTCAACCTCCAGTTCTGCCTCAGGTAAAGGAGGAAAGAAGGTGGACATCGTCTGTGATGCTTTACGCTCAACAATGGAGACTCTCGACCCGCAAAAGTCAGTTCCTCAGTTAGAAACTTGTTTCATAAATTGTAGGAAGTAATTCTACTTCCCTCTCCAAATGAGATAAGATTAGGTTTGTCACATGATGTACATTTAAGCACCGATCGTCCTTCTCTGAGATGCTTTGATTTGTACACAGGTATTGTTTATGTATTCTGACATCACACGTGAGGAAAACTACACCAGAACTAGAAATCGCTCTCCAGAAGGTTCACGAGTTAAGAGGTAGGCTTCGGTTCACTCAAACCCAATAAAAAACGTGTGACTGTGTGTCTGTTACATCTGTGTGCTTGTATGGTTAGTGAACGCACCCAGTGGCAGCAGCCGTGTGAGCGCAGAGGAAGCGTTGAAGTATCTTCTCTTCCTCGTCAATGTGAATGAGCTGTATGAACACTCCCTCGGCACCTATGATTTTGACCTAGTGCTCATGGTGGCTGAAAAATCTCAGAAGGTCAGTCAGAAGATTCCAACTCTTCTTATGTTAATTCTTACTAATTATTAAATTAATGTGTATAAAGCTGCCATTTCTAAAAGACAAACAAGTACAATTTAGTAAATTCTCAATTTAATTTATAATGTTACATAAATTTGCATATAAAAAGTATTATTAGAATATGATATATTAATAACACTCAAGTTAAAGTTTTTCACCTTTATTATTTCACTTATGTTATATTGTATTCATTAATTTACAAACAAAATTTGTTTCGAATTTGCAATTAAAATTTAGTGAACATAATAAAATTTGTAATATCACATAAGCAGCTATTGCAAATATTATTTTTGTATTATATTAAAACATAATTATTTAAAATGTATATAATTAAAATAATGAACAAATATTTAATTCTTGTTTACATACAAGCAGACATTTCACATATATAGTATATTATTCATTATTTTGCATATAAAATTAACAAGCACATAATGAAATAAAATTCACAAAAGTGCAGCCATTACACATTAATTTTATTATTAAAAAGTATTTTATGAAACCAAAAACGTTCAATTTAATAAATATAATGAATAAAATTCTTGCTCACTTACAAGCAGACATTTCACATATTATATTATATTCATTAAATTAAATTAACATTAAATGAAATAAACATAATAAATATTTCATGCAGGTATTGAGCGTATTTGTTTTATTGTATTATATAAAAATATTAAAAAACAATTATAAGTAATCTATACAATTCTTGTTCACAGAAGCAGCTATTTCATGTATTTGTATTATTATATTATAATTGTTATTTATTATTTCATATTGCAAGTACATTATTTTATTTTATAAATGGAATCTTGAAAATATAGAAATTGGCCATTAGTTGAAAGACATTGCATTGTAACATAAAACATTTTTTCATGTGACTAGCTTTTCTGGTAGTAAGATTGATCTAGTTTTAGCACACATCTGTAGACACTGTTTTGCAGTGGTTTGTTTTTTTTTTCCCCTCAAATTTATAGGACCCTAAAGAGTACTTGCCATTTCTGAACATGCTGAAAACCCTAGAGCCGAACTACCAGCGCTACACCATCGATAAACACCTCAAGAGATACAGGAAGGCCTTACATCACCTCAGCAAGTGTGGTAAGAGCCTTGTCGGACATCCTTGAGCAAATTCCTCTTTTTACACCATCTTTAACTCTGTTCTTGTTCTCCTGTTCTGCCTCATGTTTTTCAGGTCAAGAGCATTTCACAGAATTGTTAAACTTGGTGAAGGATCAGAGACTGTACAGCGACGCTCTTGAGCTCTATTCTTCAAACAGTGAGCAATACAAGGCAAGAATTATTTTATAAACTTCTACCTTTAAGTACTGACTTAAATATTTAGCTTGTGTGGTAATGTTTTGACTGTGATCTTGACCCTTGACCCCTGTGATGCCATCAGACCCTGAGCGTGGCCTATGCAGAGCATCTAGTAGAGCAGCAGCAGGCGGAGCAGGCGGGACTGTTACTATGGCGATGTGGAGAGAGCTCCCGAGCCCTGCAGGCCTTCATCATCTGTACGAGCTGGAGAAACGCCCTCGCTGTGGCCACAAACATCCCATTACCACCTGATCAGCTGGCACTGCTCGCCCGAGACCTGGCAGGTGGAGATCTCTGTTGTGTGAGCATGTTTCCTACTGAGATCATGAGTACGAGTATCCGTAAGCCATGTTGTATGTCTGATGTTTTCAGAGAAACTTCTGGAGGCCAGGAGGCACACGGAAGCC
>NC_056712.1:12569953-12712453 GCF_018831695.1 Puntigrus tetrazona
GTTCTGCCACTCACATGTCATTCCCGTCTGCCTGGTTGAACAAAAACCAGTCATATTCCAGTCCATTTCCTCCCACGTTTCCCTCCAGATCTCAGGACAGCGTGAGTCAACGCGAGTCTTTCCCCCTAAAAAGCAACTAAAACATGTCTATGGTGCGATATCCCTCAAATGCTGAGATATGCCATTTTTTCCTCACCCTAGAATTTTTCATTCTTGCAGATCGCTCTGTGAGAAGGTGTTATTTGACAAAACATTAATCAACTCGGAGGTGTGTGATATATGCTGAGTCTTTGCTATCACCTCTTTCCAGGCCTTGTAGAAGCCGTCTTATCATATTAGCCAGCCACTAGACAAAATTGCCTATGTGTTCTTTTCACATGGCATTAATTTTTCCCGACAAAGGCGGTGTATGGAAATAAATAAATAAATAGAATCCTGTCAATACAGAGAAAGGGCACACGTCTCTAATTTTGCCTGAATTCCTTGAACAAGTCACGCTAACATTAAGCAAACTACGGGTCGTCTGGACCACCCCCTCCTTCGCCCGTCTTCTGTCCTCGACTCTCGGTCACACAATTAGCTGTCCTGTTTGAAAGAGCTAGAACAAAGGTGATCCCTGCGAGCCAGAGTCAGAGGCAGTGACATGTGAGAAGGCTGGTGACACACTTATGGCTGTAGGCTGCTCTCTTGACCAGAGAAGTCGCTGGCTGTCAGTACCCATCACTGTCTGGCACAGCACTAATGGCATTTCCTAATAGTGTGGGGTGGAACAAAGGGCGGATTTACAGGGGAGAAATCACAAAGATCCTTCCTATTAGAGCATCCGCCTTTGTTTGTGCTCACACACAAAGGTGTGGCCTCAGACATGGAGACGTGGCGGGGACAGAGAGAGCGGACGAGAGAGATACGGACAGGAAATAAGGAGCACCGGCTCAACCTCTAATTTTCTGTGGCAGTTTGCCCACAAGCTGAATGTCTGGAAAAGCTCAAGTGCAGAGATGCAGGTGCAGCCAAGCCAGTATAACATGGGTGTGGAAAACAAAGCATTAGTGCTATTTTTGTTAAAGAACATTTTCTAAGACAAAGTGTTTTTTTCTAGGTGGGACTTTAGAGGTGAAGTGGCCAAGTTCTGCAGCAGTTGCAGGCATCTCCCATATTTTGAGTTGTTCAGAAACCACCGGTTGAGACAAAGCTATTAAAGAAACAGCAATTCCATTTGATGCCACTAGTGGTGTTGAAACCACTGCTACATACATGATATAAGCAGACTGTTCTTGTACAATAGGCAAAAAAAAATCATTGTTCATTTTGGGGAGCAAATATAGGTTTAGGGTTGCGGTAGTCTATGGAACCCCCCCAATTCACAGAAATAAAGTTTGTGTGTGTTTGAGTGTATACACATAGCTTTCACACACGTGTTGGTATTTGTTGTTTACTGGGACACTCCACAAGAGTAATTATACTGTAGGTTTTACATAGGTTTTTATACTGTTCAAACTGTATGTGCTGTTGCCTTACAGCAAACCTAAAGCTACCCCATACAGGAAACCGTGAAGTTTTAAATTTGAAAAAAAAACACGTTTTTTAAGCCTCACACTAATGTCATCAAACACATTTGTGTCTCCATAAACCACAAATACCAACACACACACGCATATACATACTGTACGTTGAAAGCTTTTCACAGCAAGCCTGTGAGAGAGCAAAACGTACTGTGGCGTATATTGTATGTCACGTATTAACTGAGTAATGAGATTTTCAACATTCATTGACAACTGAATTTCAAAACTTAATGATCTCACACAGTGAACATTTAATGCTTGTGTAGTGGACAATCACGTGATGGTTGCTCTCCACTCTTTTAATGATACTCTTTATGTTGATCCACAATAGATGTCACACTCAGTGCTAATTGGATGAAAAGATGAGCTCATTTGCTCAACATGTTACTGTTCTTGCACATTAATGGATCAGTGTATTAGTCTGTTACAACCGGGATAATGAATCATAATGGCTGGATAAATGGTCTAGTGAGAGCGCATGTGGTCCATTACATTCCAGTACACATTTGTATCACATGATCTGATCTGATGCTATTGACTCAAACTTGCTATTTTATTGCACGTGGTCTGCTCATATTTTGTCCTGTTTTCTAAATATATATAATATTATATATTTCTCTCACTTTTTGCTCATTTCAAAATAGATACAAAAAAATCCTGCAATGAAAAAAAACATTCTGCAATTTTTCTGCCTCTGTTTTTAAGGGTGATTGGAGAGAATCCAGAGAAATGGCATAATGGTTGTTGCTAATTGGCTTCCGAATAATGAATGCATAAAAAAAAGAAGTCTCACAAAAGTAATGAATCAACTTGTCTCATTTGTTTCTTTCTCTCGTCTCCGCATGACAACGAGAGCTCTGAATATCATCACATTAATGCAGGTTTGTAAATGAGTTATAAACGAACCCCATTTGCATTATCCGCTCGTCATTTGATTTCAGTATCTGAAAACGTCTGTAATCTCCATTTATGCACGACCTGCTAACGTGATGGTGAAGCGTAAGAGGACTTCCACACGGCTATGAATTTATACCATTATTTACTCAAAGTATTGTTGTTTTAAACATGCCGTTTTTCCTCATGTGATATAGAAGAACTTTATGAAGAATCAGTTCATACGGAGTTCAAAAAGGATGAAAAACAGTACTTTGAAAGTAGCCCATATGCCTGATGATTTTCATAGATTTTCAAAGACAACAGGATTTTCATATTACCTGAGAATTTAATGAATGGTTCATCCAAAAATGAAAATGTTGTCATTAATTACTCACCTTCATGTTGTTCCAAACTTGTAAAAACTTTGAAAATCTTCAAAACACAAATTAAGATATTTTTGATGAAATCTGACTACCACATTTTAAGCACAGAAGTGTATTAAGTACATAACGAAGCTGTTCAAATTCAGCTGGATTTCTACTTTTATTTTTTTTACTACTGTAGAAGGTACAGTATATGGCTTTGGAACAACATAAGTAAATAATGCTGAGAAATGCATGATAAATACTTAATTTTTCATGCTCGTCCTCATTAAATTAAATCAAACTTTACAGTTACTGATGTTCCAGTAAATGTATGATTAAAAACACACACACACACACGTACAGTATGAATTTGATCATTCTCAATTTATGCCAGCACATGACTGTGACTGCTGGCAACTCTTTAGTCATGAAAGTACATATTAAGATGATAGAATCTATTTGTACCCATCGACATCAAAGATATGTACGGATGTTATCAATCTCATAAAAAAAGCCTGATGTCAGCTGGTTTCGTATTTAAAATCTGCTCTCAGTTCTCATAACCGATTTACACTGTAAGCAGATGCTAAGATTATTCACGTATTCTGAATTAATGCAGCTGCCAACTTTTTTTGTGCCGTTTTTACAGTTCATGCGAAAGCTTTGCATCATTTCATAGTTAAAGTGCAGAGCGAGTCGGGCATGAGCGCTCCAGATAAGAAATTCCAATTTAATCCCGAGAACTCTAGAAACATAAAGGAGGTTCAAAAGTAAGGAATTCTGTATGGAAAGAAAGTAGGATTAACAGTGCCCTGCACTTTGCTGAAGCGACATGGGATCTGCCATTTAGATGTGTGTTGAGATTGTCAAGCGCTGAACGGCAGCACCTAAGCTTTGCATTGTGAGCACTTTTCTGGGGTTATACGTTTATAGCTTTTGCCACTCGTGTCACATCCCATCCGAGTCACAATGACAAAGTGTGTCGCCTCTGTTCTGCCGGGATGATCAAGGCGTGGAATTACCTTCTTACATCTGCAAACCTGAATCTTTGTGAAATTCTCAATGGAGCCACCCACTTAATGGCCGTGTGCATATTGGGCATAAAAATTGTACTTGTTTGCAAGTTTTGCAAATGAATTAAATTACCAGGGCAGCCTTTTCACCTAATTCACTTGCAAACAAATTTGTTCTCAAATAATAAAGAAAAGTACAGTTTGCAAGGTACCAGGTTGGTCCAAACACTTTTGAGGTTAATCACTGAATTTTGTCAGGTTACTGCCATCAGATATTTTGGTTTTGTTTGGGCCAACTAGATATTCATGAGCAGAACAGTGTTTTTTGTATATATAATTTTTTTTCATGATACAGTACTTGCTAATTATATGTAATAATAAGGCGCGTATATGTGTATTTATATATATACATATGCTAGTTAATTCTTCCTACATGTTAGTGCTGTCAAACGATTAATCACGAATACAGTCTTTGTTTGCGTAATATTTGTTCTCTGTATATTCATTATGTATATATAATATACATACAGTAGATATTTAGAAAATATTGACGTCTACATTATATTCATATGAAATTTATATTCTAAATAAATATATTTAATATATGAACATATTTTTTTTTATATAGCCTATACATAATAACTATACACAGCACATATACTATATAAAGAAAAGCCAATTGCGATTAATCATTTGCCGGCATTTATCTATCTATCTATCTATCTATAAATGTAATGCCCTTGTCTTTTTGTGCCGTATCTATTTCAGATAGCAAAACAAAAGCAGTGGTCAGCCACTTTAACATGTTGATTGAAGTGGGCAAGAAAAAACCTCAGTGTGGACCATGTTTTTTTGTTTAGTCAAAGGTCTGGCTACATGAGGCTACACATGTGCCAGTTCATCCCAATCCTACTGGTTTATGTTTAATATCCGAGTAATACCCTCAATAGCTGGAACATATCGTGTTATTTCAGCCCAGTGTGGTCCTGCTGTGCTTGTGTGTCTATATCAGCGTCTGGGCTGTCTTTGATGGCTGGTGTTTCAGCATGTTTCTGAAGTGTTATTCACATTCTCCTCCTTGTGCCTTTGTGGCCCATCTGTCTGTGTATGTGAATCTCGTTTTTCACATTTCCATTGTTTGTGAACATACTGTGATGGGAATTATGCTTTCTGTGCTTTTTGGTCATGTATTCCCGCTTGCATCCTTGCGCTTTTGTGTGGTATTTTAAGAATTTTGTTCAACTCAAATTAGGCTATTTTACCATATCAAACAGAGCAATAAAAATATAGTTTTTGGATTATATGGTACATTGGAGACCAAAAGCATATTGATTTTTTGGCTTCATTAAAGACCCCTTTAAACTTTTGTGTTTTTTTGTATTCCTAAATGGTTACAGAATTATTTGACAGATTTGTTACAGGTTTATGCATTTTAACTCCAAATTCTAAATTCTTAATTCTTATTCTTAAAAAAAAATTAAAATAATAAAATGATCAAAAATCAATATTGAAATTAAATTAAAATGTTGGTAATGTTAATAGTGTTTTTTTAAGCATCAAATCAGCATGATTTCTGATTTATTAGAATGATTTATGAGTAATCATGTGACACTGTAGACTGAAGTAATGATGCTGAAAATTCTGCTATTCAACTGCTAAAAAATGTAAATATTCAGATACAGAAGTGACTACTAGATTGTGAATCCACACCCTGCTAGTAACAGATAAAATATATACCTTTGACTAGCAAATCATGGTTCATAGTTGTGATGTAGACTGTAACCTATTAACTATTAAAAAATAATAATAAATAAATAAATACGTGAGACTTTGATATGCTCTGCTCTGCCTTTCTTCCTTTTTTTAAAAAAGAAAGAAAGGCCTTTTGATATTTTATTGACTGTAGATGGGGAAAATAGTGTGGAGGAACAGGATTATGAAATGACATGAAATTGTCCATTTGAGAGCCACAGCTCGAAGAAAAGAGAGAAAATGAGGCTTAATATTTGACACTTTTTTTTAACATAGTACATTTATCTAATTTTAAAAATCGTACCAGAAAACTGTGAAAATGATTTGTCAAGGATCTGTCAGAACAGATTCATCATTTTTTCAGATTCTGACACTGATTGTAAAATGCAGTGCAGTGAACTGTTGCCTAGTGTTTGTTTATACCCATCGTTGCTAAACCTGAATGTAATGAATGTTTATGTGCAATTTTTTTTATACCTTCTGTATGAATTTTGATCATGTGAATAGCCCTAAAACCCCATATCTATACACCAAGACAGAAGTAGCAATCAAAACATAATCGCTGTTAATCGTAGAGCTCGGCAATGGTAATTCTGCTGCTGGAAATGCAGGCTGATAAGATGAGGCAGAGCGCTGGTAATAATGGAATAGCATTGCAGGAACTCTTGACCCCATGATAGAGGCCAGATGGGCTGATATACTAACCCCCTCTCCATCTCTCATTACTCTGTCCGATCACAGGGTTTCAAACACTCCCCCACCGCTGCTATCTCACTATCTTTAATTTAAAAATGCAGCAGGACTGCTAGAGAGGGAGATAAATATCAGGACCGGCCGTCCGTCTTGTCTCAACATACATGTTGCTCAGTCTTGTCGAATGCCCTTTCATTTTTAACCTCTGGGCTCGAAATCAGCTCCGGCTCCTCTGCTGTTCCCATCTGATTGACTTCTGCTCATCATAGAGATGAAGAGAAGAGCTGAGGGAGCCATAATGGTGGGTTTGCAGACTCATTTAGCTCTGGAGCACAGTCTTGGGACTCCTCTACACATCCCAAATACCGTGAAAAAAATATAACCGGATCAGCACAAGATGCTTCAGGAATCTGCTTTCAGGGCTTGAATGAACTTCTTTATGAGGCTACTCAACTTTTAATGTTTTGAGGGTGAAGGGGTTAGTCTTTTGGAAAAGATGGCAGGTGTATTAATTCTTACTAGAACTCTTCTTATACATTTCTTAATTTCTCTTTGAATTATATTCAAATTATAGGTCTTTCTGGATATTAATGGTTCACCCTAAAATGTAAAATTGTCTTTTTTTGTCATTTCTTACCTGCATGTTGTTTTAAACATGCATGTTTTTAATAGTTTTTAATTATTATTTTTAATATATTAATTTAAATAAACACATTTTCTTTGGTCAATAAAGTTAGTCGTTTAGACTTGACTGTCTGCAGAACACAGAAAGGCATACAGATGGATCATTTAAAAATACGTCTTTTTGGCTTTTTGAACAGCAAAAAATAAATAAATACAAAAATAAAAAGGTCAAGTAAAACTTGTAAGCAATGGAAATTAATTCATAATTGTTAATTATTAATTGATTATTTTTGTTTTTGGTAACACTTTAGAATAGGGAACACTTATCAACTATCAACTACAATTATTCCCACAATAAATCCTTAATTTGCTACTTATTAATAGTTAGTAAAGTAGTTGTTAAGTTTAGGGATTGGGTATATATGTAGAATTAGGTCATGTAAAATAAGGCAATAATATGTGTTTAATTAATAATAATATATGGCTACTATTCTAGTAATATGTATGCTAATTTTTTTGCTTTTTTGTTTTGTTTTGAAGTTTTTAATAAGACAGAAAGTGATGATTGACAGGAACTTATTAGGGATGCATGTGCACTGGCTGTTAATATATATATATTTGCTTTTATTTTGTCAACTGAGTTCACATTAAGTCAAATTTATTTCTTGAAAGTAAGCAACTTTTTCCACATCAATTCGTTTTCAGGGTAGAACTGAATTTTGTATAATATTTTCTATTCATGAATAGATTATCACAAAAATAAGCAAGAAACACAAGTATTCTGCCCTACATTTTGAAACAAAGGGCTTTGTGGAAGTGCATGAATTAATTAAAACAGTTATAAATCTTACAATATAAACCGCTCTTGGCCATTCTCCGATAAAAATAAAAAGTTGATCCGACACTGAACAGGAAGATCTAATGTGACCAGTAGAATTGTTCAGTAACGCCCTGAAGGTCAAACCTTTTGTTGAGCTGTAAAACCGCATCTGTTTGCATTCAATATTGCCACTTGTCATTGTTGACCGTCAGTAAAGCTATTTCTAGGCGATGCAACAAAATTTTCCTCTCTAACAGCCTGGAGCGCGGAGGCAGAGTGCAATTTATGTAAGCAGAATCGACGGGAATCAATAGGATTTTCATCAGCGTTATGTTTTCATACTTCACAAGAGGCCCAGGCTGCCGTGAGGATAAATGATGCGCTATCAGTTCCATTGCGCTCCTCTCTTTCTATCCTCCTCTCTCTTCTCTCATCCATCCTTTCACTTTGTGCTCTAACGACAAGATGAGTTTCAGCACCGGGAAATAATCCACTTTACCGCTTTTCCCCATGTTGACTGCTGTCCAGTTTGTTAAAGAACATTTTAGAGGATTCTTTTGTTTTTTGTTGGGCTTTCATGTGCGTTATAGCTAGTGGTTAGAAACTGCTGGGTTAGATTTATACCCTGCATATACAAATATTTCTAGTAAAACTTCATGAAGAAGAGATTGTAAATCGTGATATGTGAATGGTTTTGAGGAGAACTGAGCAATCAATTGATCAGCTAGCAATTGTATTATAATTTAATGTATTGTTATCATTATTTTTATTCGAGCTGTAAAGTTGCTTAAATCATCATTTTAGGGTTTGTGTCCTTGCATTGTCATGCCAACAAAGTTGCAAAATGGCTACACTTTTTGAATGAAAAGTATTTTTGCCCGTTCAATTTCATATTCAAATTTCGTATTCAGCTCTTTAAGGATGAGAAATAATATGAAATAAATATAAAATACTTTTGCCTTATTATGTTGAAAATAATAAAAAATAAATAAATTCTGTAACTGACCTCTGTCAGTCCATGGTTCATTTCTGAGAGCAATAATTATGTTTCAATGTTTATGTTATTCACATTTTACCATAATTAGATATCTCATAGAAACATTCATCAATAATAAGCCGTATGTATCGAATAAATAGCCTTCATACTCTCCATATCACTTGAATTACTTTTTTCAAGACCTTGAAAGGAAAAATATAAAAAAATGTTTCCTGCAGATTCCCTTTTTTTCTGATCTGGAGTGCCTTCGTGCTCTCATGGCAGTGTAGAGTGCTTGTATTGGATCTGTCTTTCTTCAACTACAATTAAACCCAGGAGAAAAAAAAAGAGCTTGTCTCGATGGTCTAGTGTGCTTTTGATGTACTCGCATGCAGGGAATTACAGTAAACTAACCGTATCCCTCCCAACGTGATTGGAGGGAAATGCACATAATGTGGTCTGTCATTTTAACTGGCCGATATAATTGGCGGCAGCAGCTCTGTTAGCAATGCATCATAATCATCTTATTTTAGCTCATCCATTGCGCTTCATGCCAGAACCTCATTGTCCTCTGGAAATAACCTGATGCATCTGGTCTGACCGAGAAAACCGTCCATCCCTATTTCAGAAATTTGCATGCTCTTTTAAACGAGAAACATGATGGATAATTGTTGAAAGGCATGTCTATTGCATACAAGAATGTGGCAGGGCTTATTTCTCTATGCCTGTGGTGACGTACGATGCTTTATTTATTGCCTATAGTGTACTGTAAGAGAACTGATTCCCAGGCAGGGATGGCAGTGCATGAGGAGGTAAAATATTTCGATTTTTAAACCTGTAAGTCTTTACTTCACGTTAAAATATGAGCAAATGACAGTGTATTCACTTGCGGGCGATATTTCATACCCGTTGAGCATCTATGGTTTAAACTCTACCATACAAAGAGTCTAAATGACATGTTAATGTCCCATCTGGATTTCATCTCTAAATAAATTTGCTGTTGCGGTAGGTGTTTATCAGAGAAAGTTTTGCAATGATTGCCACCAGAGTTCTAAAGATTTGTGATGCACTCGCAAGCTCAGGTATCTCATTTAAGAAATGGTTCACCAAAAAATGAAAATTTGCTGCAAATTTAGTCACCCTCAGTTTATCCAAAATTGTTTCATCATTGGAATAGAAATTCAGCGTTTCATCACTTGCAGCAAATCCAACTCCGCTTCTCTCTGGTCAATTTTTTGTTTTGTTTTGATAATGCTACATGACAAAACAATACCATACAAGTTAAAAACACATTTTTGTTTAGGGTGCTACTGTAGAGTTCCCTCAGAGAATAGTTGGTTCTGATAAGCTCAACTTACCTCCTGTTTTATTGCTTTGAGCAGTTATTTGTGGTCCTTCACCAGGATGATTTATTTCCTCTATAGAGGAGGTAAGTGGCAATGGGGGTGGACCCCCATCTGCACAGATCAGAGGCATTACTCATATTTTTATTATCTTTGATTTCCTTTTACTTTCTCATGGAGTTTTGTTGTCTTATCGATTATTTTAATTTAATTTTCTTCTTTTTTTTTTAACCAGGTATTTCTGACTTCATCATGTTCCCATGCAATCCTTTAAAGTTGAAAAGCTGCAGTTTTGTTGACTACAACAACCCAGCACTAATTTTATTCCAGTAATTACTTCTTTCCATGACGCACTATTCAGTGCTATAGTAAGTTGATAATGTGCATTCTGAAGTACTCAAGTACTCATAATTTCCTTAGTCAGTCCTATTTTCCAGGAAAAATGACAGAACATCCTTGAAACAACATGCGTTCACTTGAAAATCAGAAACGCCATCAAATGAGTTATGAACAATGCAATTAATTCAAAATATATTCCCAGCAAGTATTTATTTTATGCAGTCACGCCTCTCAAGTACATTTAACTATTTTTACAGAGAAGTGATTTTTCTTTTTTTTTTTCTGTGCAATCACACCAAAAAATGAGCCACACACAAAACAGTGCCTTTGTCCATATTTAAACGAGCGTAATTTGGAAAATCTCATTTCAAACGTATCCTCTCCTGCTAACCGAGCATCGGCTTACCAGCAGTCACCCGCAGTTGATGGACATGTTCCTGTTTGGCAAATATAACATCATTTGGATTGGTGTGCCATCTCAGTGGTGAGTGAAGAACATCAACCTCTGGCTGTGAGTTCCGTCAGAGTTATCTGCCGCCGAGGCATGGAACGGACAGATAAAACAGTCCTGAAGGGGAAATGATTCTGCTCCTAATCAGATTTATGTACGCAGCCCACAGAGGGAGATTGATGTCTTATCTGACGCAGAAGATTTCAATTCTCTATGCTACAACACAGATAAACAATCAGCCTTCTGTCTGGAAAGCATTTCTTTAATTGTCTGGGTGTGTGTGTGTTTCTCTGTGCTTGTTTTGTCTGGGCTTCTCTTTATTGTGTGTTCTATGCACATTAGGGCTTGGCGACGTGAAACATTTCTCGATTTTTCTTTCTTTTCATGTTGTTCAGTATCATATTTTTTTACATATTTTGAATCTAATTGGCTCCAATGGCTGTTTGGCTGAAATAATGTTGAATGCAAGAGCGAAAACAGAGTAAACATCCAGTTAAAAATAACCAAAGCATATTTTCACACCGTTTTGTACCAAAAAAAAAAAACCCAAACATGTTTATTGACTATTACTAATAACACCTTAACATTTACTTACATGGACATTTATTAAAACCTGTCAGTAAATAAATATTGTCATGCAGAGCAATGTTTCTCAGTGAACCTCATAAATAATCGAATTTACATTCATTAATTTTTGCTTGAGATTCATAAAAAATCATAAACACTTTGTTAGCATTTCTGTAATTACAAATCATGAGACAAATCCCTCAAAATCATCATGCAATATGCATATGCACAAGCATAACGTGTTTCTCTGTGTATGGACATTTGCATGACTCTTGGCCTGAAACGCATCTGTAATAATTGCAAACAGCTAGGTTAGAGATACTCCCTGTCTGTTTCCTAAGCCTTTCGTGGATATTTTGCATGGTTATTAAATTCCAAACATCTGCTTCTGCCTCCCTTGACTAACGTCTGAAGACGAGAGCTCAAATGGAGATCAAGCTAAAGCTTGCATATCCCTCCATGTTTACCATATTCTAATCAGCGCATGAAGCACCAGCCACCATTTTGAACGAGAGTCAGTTGAATGCTCACATTTAACCTTGAAATGCCCCTGCTCTAAAGCTCACACTTACAGACCACTATCAGACTGATTATACGGCAGCCCTCCATCAAGACTGATTGGATGACTTGACTGAGATATCTTTAAGTGACTGCATTAAACAAATTAAAAGAGAAAGGGAGAGGGGAGAGATGGGGGAGAGTGAAGGATTTTCTCATTTTACCACTCACTTTAAATGGCCAATTAATCAAAGACCAGAGTATAAAATGACCACAAGATAATGGTAAACAAATCATGACAGTTAGAGAGAAGTGCAGACTGCGGTTTTGGCCTCTAGCTGCTTTCCTGATGTGTTTTTAACTTGGATTACAGGACAGTGCCAGTAATGGAGCACTTCATTTGTAAACACATGCATTCGTCGGAGCACTCTGTGAAATCTTTATGCTTTCTGTTTTGTTCACACATACTCTTTGGATATGAATAAGTTAACAAACACATTATGCAACAAAAGTGACTCCTTTCAGGTTTCACAATCGCACCGAGAGTGAGATTGGTTAGCATTTGCTGTGGAAATGCAAATGTGGAAACACACACGTGCGATTAAAGCTAATGTTGCTTAATAAAGATTTCAACTTTTTTTAAGGAACGTTTTGTTATAATTCTTTCTGGTGTTTATGGAAGCTTGGATATTTACTGGGGTCATTTTCACTATTGCAAAAACAAAAAAGGGGGCTTGACTTTTTTGTTTAGTTTCGTTCGCGGGATGCAATTAGTAATTTCATTTCATTTCATTTTTCACCCAAAAATAGACGGCACCCGTTCACTGAACCCTCCGTTGGTGATCAAATGGCGTAACTGTAATTTTCACCAAATCTGTGTTAATACAGAATGTTAACAGAAGAGGTTTTAGTCACTTGTTCATACATAAAGAGTCGTATTTGTTAGTAAATAAAATTGTCAGTCTCCAACACCTACTGTGTAAAAGTAGGCATCATTTTGGCAGAAATGAACCTTTTGTAATCAGGAAGTTATAAGATGCTAGTGTGAAAACCGATGGGGAAGAAAACAGTGAGGTGTAACTGTCAAATGCAACTACTGTTTCTAACAAATCATGCCAACCCCCTTTTCTTACTCTCTTCCTTTCCATCTCTGTCTCTATGAATACAAAAAAGCGTTTTGACAGGCAGTTCACATTTTTTTATGGAAATAAAAAGCTTCTTTTACTACTTTTTACCTCGGCTCTTACAGAATCAAGGCTGTGCCAGTTTAAAGTGATATGGAGTGCGCGACATATTGAAGAGATCTAAAATGTCTTAAATCTGCCATCGCAGACAAAAACTTGTCATCTTATCTACTAAGATGTCTAACTTGCATCTTACAGCAGGGCCATAACCCTTCTCCAGTGAAGCCTGCGATGAAAAAAAACCCCCGTCTAATTATACATAAACGCAGGTTAAGAGCTTGCAAGAAATATTTAACGTGTGGCATTTTTACGTAGATAATGATGCAGTGGATTTTAGGATTGTGTCGGATCTGTGTGGGAGATATTAATTGCCTTTAGTGGACTTTAGTGGCTTTTGGTTCCGCTGGCAATAATATAAAATTTATGAGGGAGACTTGTGCTGATCTTCCACTCTGAGCACCATTTCTTTGTTAGTCTCTACACGTTTAGCATATTCAACACCTTTTTTCACTGCTCTACCCCCTGCTACCCACCCTTCGTCATGGCTCGGTGCTGTTTCCTGTGTGAATGGCTCTCACACTTCATCCTGGCTACGTAATGACGCCCGGCTTCAGATTTTTTTCTGAGAAATGAATAAAGCTAGAACGGTTATTTCTTCTTCACAATGCAAATTGATTCACACATTTTGAATAGTCACTAATGAGTGAACATTATAATCATTAATGATTGAGAACTGGTCCTCCTCCTCCTATTTCAAATTATATTCAATTTTTTTTTTCTTTTTACCAAGCGGTCTTCAGCCCATATCTTAGTCACACTTAAAGACAAAGTGTGTAATTTTTTTATCCCAGTTTAATGTGCTAAGACCAAATGTACAGGGCTCGAACGTCTTGTCCCGAAGAACTTGTGGTGCTTCTAACAGATATTTTAGAAAGAAATCAATGCGTTGTTCAGAATTAAATTTAGAATTCCAGTCGATTCTTAAATTTGAACATGATTTGAGGTCGCAAACTGGATGCAGATTTGCGATTTATATTTAAATGAATTAAAATGCGTAACTCTGAACAAAACCTTGTTTAAAAGTTTGGAAAAGTTTTAAAAACTTTTAAGTTTGAAAGTTTATAAGCCAGATGGATGGATATATATTCCACCTAGATCTTTTATTCTGATATATTCTTTTGCAGAACCCTTGTGCAGTATTTGAGTAGTCTGACATGTCAACTTCATGTGAGTTTTATATGAAAGCCCGTTAAGTTGCCTCAGAGCAAAAATACATATGTAAATGTGGGTTAAAGTTTAAAATAAGCAAAAAACTCAGTTGTTAAAAATGCATTTACTCTGAGACAGAAACAGGCTTCTGTACTTTAAAAAAGCTCTACATTTAAGTATTAAATATGGTGGGGAAAGATAGGATATTTTAAAGCTTGCTTATTTTGACTGGCAAAACCGATAGGCTGATATCGATGAAGAGTGAGATTGTCTATAATTGTCTAGGGATTACGATATCTTCTTTGTCCCATAAGTAACCACTTAGCAACCACTGAAAAGACCTTAGAAACGACATAGCAATATGCAGCAAATTGCACTTATTTTTGTAATTCCATCTGGCGCAGCTCAAAAAAATGCACACAGTCCCACATTTACCTTCACAGCAAATCTTGTTGAAATTCAGGCATGTCTGAATGAGTCAATAGAGCTACAGTAGTGAGGACAAAATGTGTTTGTGTAGAGCATCTGTTCTGGCTAAGCTGTTTTTGTGCTTTTCCCTGTTGTTACTTTTCAGTGTCGGCTGTATGCAAATCCAGTGAGTGGATAAAGACTCAGCCCTAAAGTAAAACTCAACATTTATTCAGACTAACAAATGACTGAGGTAATCTGTCAGCCTATGTACCGGATGTCATATTTCTCTCGCTGTCTCTTGCGTAATGCAAATAGAGGAAAGCAACCCGTACCGTTGCCAGATGTTATCAAAACTGCAGTTTGAATGGAGATCCTTCGGATATTAAAAGTAGTTGCAAGAACAATAGAGAGAAAGAGAAAGGAGCGTTTTGCCTACTTTATGATTACGTAAGCTCCTCTCTAGATGGTGTATATTTCCCGTGGAGCACGAACCGAATCGCAGCTAGATTAGATTTAGAGCCAGTGGGAGTGATAAATCTCTCTCCCAAGCTTTCTGTTCAGGGACGCCCTCTTTTTCTCACACCCATGCACCCCGTGAACGTGGTATGGCCTCTTTTTGAGGCTTTGTTTGTACGCGCTCTTGCTCTGTGTAATTGCGCTCAATAGGTAGCAAATGCATCGTCGTAAATCAGCGCTTTCCTAACGCAGGCAGGTCAGGATGGAGCACGGCCTCTCTGCTCTAGCGGAGATAAACATTTACCCAGGTTCTCCAACCCAAACGCTCACCTGTCGGACAGCTAGGGCTCTCGGATCGTGGACCCTTGCTGGTGCTGCACCCCAGGCTACTGGAATGAGTTCAAGGATATGGAGCTTAATTTTATAATTGCTCCGGAGATATCTTGATGAATATTCTTCTTAGGATGCTTCATTTAGTTACAGTAGACCAGTGGGATCCGTTGCTGTTATATAGTGGTTTTCTGCAGGGCTGTATGCCAGCATTGAAAGGCCAGGGAACGAATAACCGCAACTTCAAGTGGAAACAAATGTTTTGAATCGGAGAGCTCCCGGACACATTATTTACCTTATCTGGATATGTCCCTATTCTCTGCTCTTCCTGGGGGAAATAGACCGGTCAAACTGTTCTCCTATGCTTACAATTGTGTGCTTTGTCTGAGATTGACCAATAGATGTTCAGCCAGCACTTACTGAAATGTTCTGTGAAACCTTGTATATTGGATTGAAATAGTATTTTAAGATTAGCAAAATGGTGACAATTCTGACTTTTTCTCAGAATTTCAAGGGAAAAAGTAATTGATATATCAACATTTTTGACTTTTAAACTCAGAATTGTGAAGATACAGACTTCCATGCATTTCTTAAATGATTAAAACCTTGTTTTTATATAAAAGCTAAATTACATTTTGTATTGTGTAATGACAGGCCACTAGCCATAAAACTGTATTTTTATTTTTTTTATTTTTATAAATAACATGTATGTAATTTAATTAAATTGATAGTATTTCTGTCCTTAGCACAATAATCTTTTTCTTTTTATTAATATTTTTTCACCTGCGTATTTGGGACAGTCAGTCCAGGTCATTGTGTCATTTGTAGTTAATAAATTCATTTATATATTTTTACAGTTCAACTCAAACCATATAGTATGTTAATGTAATGCCACTTCCTGCTAATTGTTTTGCTGAACCAACGTTTCCAGCTTGTAACTATTGTACCCTGCATAGAGGTGTTCTGCCTGCTTTCTACTAGCATTCATGACTCGTCTAAGAACTGACAGCACATTTACTTTGTTAGGGAGAACAATATGCATTATCATCATGGTGCAAAGCAATCTTGCTAAAAAAAATCTTGTTGAACAATATTTCACGCCCATCTTTCAGCTCTGACGGCTCACACTTAATTTATGAAGTGATATTCTTATACTGACCCAACAAAGAATGAGCGTTACAGCTTTCAATCAAAGAAGCGAAGCGAGATTAACCTTTTCTAAGCAGCGAGAGAGAAATGAACCGCTAACTAATGATGTAAGATACTTAATTACGGCTCAAACTATCCACCGGAGAGTTGCATGTGACACTTTAATTAATCTAGCAACTTGTACTCGTCATTTTCCTCTGATGAATAATAGTCAGTGATGGCTGTTGTATTTAATCATATTGAACATTGGCAGGGGTAATTGGTAACTGCAAACAGTCTAATATGGGGGATTCAACATGGGAATTGGGGTCACGCAACGTGCAGTCCTCCATGTGGTGAGGAGGGAACAGGAAGCTGACACGTCATGCGTGGTGACATGCTATAATTCGTCAGAAATGACGTTAAAGAGCATTTTTCCAATTCTTCTATGATTATGCATGCAGATTTTATGACTGCTTATTTATTAAAAGGCTACAAGGAATAGTTATATATTTTAAAAAGTATTTGTCACACAGCAGGACCGTTTAAAATGGACAGTAGTGGCAAAAAAGTGATTTCGAAATTAGTGAAAATGAAAAAAAAAAAACTAATGCATATATTTATAAGGCAGTGATAGAGGCTATTTACACTAATTTCAAATATTACATTTGTATAAGTGAAAATAGCTGAATTTTTGGTGTTATTCACACTACTTATTCCAAATAGTGGCAATCATGCGCACCTCAAGCCCTCCCTGCACCTACCCTAACTCTACCTAAAGATACTTTTTCAACTTATTGACTGCTTCCTCCATTTTTATTGAAAATAAATGCGTTTATAATGCAATTTGAAAAAGGAGAAAAACAAGTTTGCCAAAAAGCATAAATTAGCTTGACACATGTTGACAATAGTTTTTTGTAATGTTGACTAGCCCAAACACACGTCGGTGGGCGGAGTTAGTGTAAAATATTTTTCAGTGGTGACAGCACCATTGGGAAGTGAAGAAACTGAGATTGATCCTAGGGCATTAGGTGTTAGGCAGTCACCTTAGAAGTGACCTGGCTGTGACACCTGGTGCATGCACAGACAGCCAAACACACACGGCTGAACGGCACAATGTGTGTCAGGTGTGCTTGATCATGTTGCCAGCAGGGGGTCTATTGTCACTCCCCTCCTCTTGGCCACCCGCGCTTGTTGTGAGTGTGGATGTGGGATGACGATTGGTGGACTATGACGGCGCTGACTTTGGGGTGCGCAGATCCTTTGTCATTTTTGTAATCATCACCTAGGTTCCACAGTTAGCTTGAGCCTGAATAGTTTGCTTAATTGCTAAGAAAGCGTCACCAGAGGAAGTTGAAGCGGACGAAGGCAGGTCTAAAAATAATAATTAGGTTTAATTCACAAGCAAGCGTAACTGTGTGTAAAACACATACACTAACAACAACCGACATCTGAAGAGTGTATAAGGAGGAACTGAAATACACGGTGGTGATGAACTAAATGATGATAAGCTGCAATGAATGGTTAGTATCCATGGGAACAGATGAGTGGCAGGACACAAAGAGAAAGAAACACATGTGTCTGGTGAAAACAAACTGAAAGTCCATGAAAACAGAAACTAACTGAACATAACTGTGACAGAAAGATGGGTAGAGTTAATTAATTAATTTATTTGTTTTTCCCGTGCATCTCGAAGAATTTGTAAAGAAAGTGCATTATTATCACAAAATGTATACACATCAATTATACACAGTTATTTGCTTCAAAAAAATATTCTGTTTCATACATCTCACTGTGTTCAGGCAATTGACATACATTAAATGTAGTTTATTTCTTTATATTTTATGTATACATTATATGCATGCACAAATACTAAACATCATGGTAACTAGGGCTGGACGATATATATGTTGATATATTTATGCACCTCTTGTCAGTAACATCGGTTCTTTGATTAGCGATAAATCTCCATCACCTGTTTTCAAATGGAGTGTCAGTTAATACACAAAGCTGTTGATCACTGAATTACCCGTGAAACTGAATTGCGATATTGTGTATCTTGTCAGTGATCTGCTCTCTGTATCAACTTCTGCTCCATTTGAAAACAGGTGATGGAAATTTACCGCTAAGAACCAGCTTTACTGACAAGATCCTGCAAATATATCGATATGTATATCGCCCAGCCTTAATGGTAACACACAACACTAAAATAATGTAATAAACATGACTTTAAGAATGTAAGATGTAATGTAAATCTCTGTAAATTATAAGATGACTTGTTGTGTAACGATATTTGACCTTAAGAGCACATGAACATGTACATGTCCCGTTTGATTTCTTTAAAATTTTTGGACCAATTAAAACATTTTCAAAAAAGTATTATAATGATTGCTTTAATATTATTAGTAGTAGAAAAGCAAACTTTATAATTTAAACAAATCTTTGAATGATTAATGAACATTTAAATTCACAAAACGTTGCAATCAAATCTAGTTGAGATCTTGTGAAGTGTGTGTGTGTATCCTGATCGTGTGTTCTCTGTGTGACGGTCTGTCCGTGTGAATTAAATACTGACAGGAGCACAGTTCAGCTTTACTGGAGACGCAAATTATGCTGCTCTTTATGTGTTTGCCCACTGTCACATTCGTTATTTTCACTGTGTGCTGTATGTAATATGAGTGTTACTTTGGCTTTATTTAAAAAAAAAAAAAAAGCACACACTGTATCTAGAATACAGAGTGCCCTGTTGTTTACAGTATTTACTTACTATTTATTTATAATTGTATTTAATATGTATTACATATTTATTTGTGAAATGTACATTGTCTTGGCTATCGGCCACCCTGCTTTCATAAAACCCACATCTGTTCTACCCATAATAACCTCTAGCAGATCTATACAGGTGGAGCTGGGGAAGGTAGGGGAACTTCTTAATGCTCTAGTGAATGTTAACCAGCCATAAATGTAAAGCAGTAAGCTCATTGGCTGCATATGCAACATCTGCACTAACTAACCGTGAGCCTGCGCCACCTAGAGTTTTGTGACCGAACCATACTATTAACCAGCTAAAAGTTTTTTATTATTAAAATAACAAACAAATGTAAATTATATTATTTAGTGTGATTATAAATATTGAGGAATAATTTCAGAAAACAGTCAATTGCAATAAAATAATACACCAAATGTATCCATTCAACTGTGTTCATATGGTGGATGGTGGGCTGTTGAGATCTCAAGGCAAAACCTAGGCTGGACAGCAGACTTTGTGTATAGTATTGGATGCCGTGAGCCATTAGTCGAAGTTCTGTTTCACTGGAGCATTCTTCATTACCATCTGCTAGCAGCAGTAGTGGAACAACATTACCAGCAATGCTATAGGGACGACCTACCAAGAAAAAACCTTCAGAGAGGAGTTTAACAGAGTTGTTTTATCACTCTCAATTTTCTTTGCCTAAATGTTGTCTTATAGGGTAAAGCTGTATGCACATAGACTGTTTGCAGCCAACACCCGCTTTTACAAACAGCGATACGGTGCTAATTTGCTGTTGATAAATTGTTTGAGATATTTCTCAATATGAAACCGTCTTCTTATGCTAACTCGTGCCTTTAAATTGAGCCAAAATGGGAACAGTTGTCCATTTTTGAAGTAACCGTCTGTTTTCCCAATGATAATGTTCTTGGATAAAGGACTGTGGGAAGACAATCTGTTGGGCGTCTGCTGTTCTCCAAATAGAAAATAATTCAGTGATGAGCACAGGCTGTAATGAATGTGAATGCTGAATGAACGACGCCTGACTGAATCACTAATTTAGAGCGCTAACCTTCAAAACTTTTTTGGCGTGCTACAGTATATTGACCCTGTTAAGGCATAAAAATGAGGTATGTTGTTAATTAAATGCTAAATCTCCTGATTAACTGGCGTGGGACACTGATTCAGCCCATTTAGCAGATTACTACTGTTTAGAAGAGTTCTGAGATACAGTCTCATCGGATGGTTGTTTGGAGTAGCATAAAGCATTAGCAGCAAAAGCATTCATCTGAAATAAGTGCGGCAAGAGGAACCGCCGCCAAACAGACTGACACATGTAAGTCTAAGGCACTGTTGACAGATGGATAGTATAATCCTCTAATTGGCACGCACTATGTTGTTCGGCAGTGAAAATTGGTGGCCATTCAGAAAATACGATCTAAACATAAGCGCAATGTAACATCTCAAAAGCATGAGATAAAATAACATAATTATATATAAAGCATTTGCCGCCTCACGTATTTCTTTGATTCAGTGGTTGTTTGCTACAAGAATAGAGGTAGCAAATGCATGCAATTTTGTTTGATGTTATGCGCTGGAGTTTTCCTACAGGGAAGCTTTTTTTTTAATTCTTCTGCTTCCCAGGATGCATTCGCCATGTTTTGCAGCTAAATACAATGAAACATTTTGTCCTAGACTTCACAATATTTATTTTTAGTACTTTAATTGGTTTTTGGAGCTTGCAGGGGATATTTATGCATATGCCATGTTGTGTAGACGCTGTACATGAAAGTTGAGGTCTAATTGTTAGCATACATCTTCACTGACTATGCTTAAATATCAACAGCGCACTATTTCTGAGGTGTACTGCTTGTATACTGTACTCTCTACAAGCATTTTCTGTATGCATGGAGTTGCTTGCCACCTCTTGAAATGTGCAGAATGCTGCAGAACGCTGTAAAATCCCACAATGCTATGCAGTCAATTTCTTTTTCTGCGTGAAGAATGAACTACAGGTTGTATCTGAAGTTTTCATATATAATTGGACTGTCATACTGTACCACATCTTGAAAAGATTGTGAATTATGATTTCTCCTATTTATCTAACACTAATAATTTATTAACTTTGTTTAACATCGGCTTTAGAAAATATGCTGTAAACATCACTTCCGTGTTCATTGCACGAGACAGATCGGGAGGTTGTCGCTTGGTTTGAAGTCACTGTCTCTCAAAAGAAAGTCAACTCAAAGTCATTAAAGCAAGTTGTTTTAAAAACGAATACCAAGCTGTTTTATGTTGACATCAACATTTAACATTAGCATATTGGCCTTTTTGTTGGTCCGAATTCAAATGCTAATACATTCTTTGCCACTAGGTTGCACTTTTGGAGTGTTAAAATGAAAGTTTCTGTGGTAACGCTGCACTCACAAACACTTGATTTATCAGACATTACAGACATGATGTAATGAAAATGAGACCAATCGGACCAATCACAGCATCATGTAAAAAGTTCGGAAAAATGATTCGCTAAACAAATTGCTTGGGAGTCGTTGAGCAAATAAGGTAAAAAATAAATGCATAATATAAGACAACAAAAGTGTTGACCTTACCTGAATGTCAACATGTTGTTGGGGACTCCCAAAACCAAAATATGAACTTTTCATTGCCCATAATAAGGTCACTTTAAAAACATACTTTGTTTCGGCCAGTTTTAATGAGATGTATAAAGCTTTATCTTAAAAAAAACATCTAAAATAAAAACATTTGCAGTTTTACATACTGCTACACTAGGCATATTGGCAATATACAGTAGGCTGGTTTTCCATTCTGAACTGTCTCCCTTTGCTCAAATGTACCTACTCCTACCAGGTTAGTGTGATGCTATTCACAGACAGCTGCACAAGACGTGTTCATCATTCCCAGTTTCAGTCAGTGGCTCTCAATCTGTCGTTCCACAGATGGCTGGCGTGGAGGTAAGGATGGGTGCATAGGCCAGGTGGACCCAATCAGGCTGCTAAATCAAATGTAAATGGCGGAGACAGAGCGGGGCAGGGCGACATATCCTGCTTTGTAATGCATTGGCGGAGCGTGTAGTGTGCAGGTGCTCATCAAATGACACCCTTGTGCCAAGGCGACGGGTTGCGACATCTGTATGTGGAACTGAACAATTGAATCGGGCGACGCCGAGGAGGCGGTAGAAAAGGAGCGATAGTTCACAATGTTTCGCTCGGTGAGGTTTAGCCAATCTCCCGTGTTTTTTTTTTTTTCTCTTCCAAACATGGAGATGAAAGGGCTGAACCTCACGCTGGAGCTTCAAGGTGTTGTGTAATTACCTTTTCCATCGGCATGCGGTCGGAGCGGATTGCTCTTGGAGCTTTGCCAGAACGGCGGTGTGAGACACTTCTACATCAACCCTGAAGATGTTTCACCTTTTTCATCTTCAAGCTTGATTATTTTGCCTCTGCACATTCACAGACGCATTCTGTTTGTGCGTTCACATATATAAGGGATTCAAATCAAGAAACAGCACTACGGCAGGTTGAACTGTCTGTGATTTTTAAGGACGTTTCAAGGATGGATGTTTTCATTGTCATTGGCACTTTCTGGAGAAAGTCGCTTTCTCCGAATGCTTTTAAGTGGCGGAAAGGCCACTAATTGCATATTAGGACATGAAACTATTTGTTGCATGGATTCTCAGTCATATTCTTTTTTATTTTCTTGACTTCTTCCCTCTGAACATTTGACTGAGAAATTGCCAGTGCTTGACAGTTGCATTGTTTACCATTCTGAGTGTTAGAATGATTGTGGCACTAATATGTACAATTGCTTTGACTGACATATGAATTAACATTACGTCCGAGACAAACAAGAAGCACCCCCATTCACTTTAAACACCCCTATCTCTCTCACTCTCAAAACACGGCACGTCCCACCTCAATGACATATCAATCCTGGCGACATTTGGACATTTTAGCCTTTTTCTCTATCTCTCTCTGTTTTTATTATCCTCTTTTCCACTCAAAGAATAAAAACAAAATTAAACATTGAGCAAAAAGATAAATGGTGACAACCACTAGCACAAAACAACATGCTCTCAATGTTTATTTAAAGAACATGTTCGGATGAAATGTATTTTATTAATCATTATTTCTCTCTTGTTGTAAAAAGACGTTGATACTTTTACTGGAAAGCGAGACAATTACCTTAGAGGAAGTTTAACCGTATTTTTTTCATAACCTACTTTTCCAAACTTTGTTTTTATTGTTATGAATAATGACAACAATAGCAAGAAAGTTAAAGACCAACTCATTGTTTATTTATTTGTTTTCTTTGTTTTTCTTACCTTTTATCATAAACCTCAGCATATGGACAGTTATACTTCATAAGTTATAGATTATTGTAAATATTGAACAACATTATGTCACAAGAACGTTCATTTGGTTTTAAGGATGTTTAGACATTTTTATTGAAAAACAAGATCAGTTTATTCGAAGAATTTTTGTTCTAAATAAATATGTTGTTTAGATAGTGTCTATTTATCTATGTTTGTCTGTTAATCTCTGTCTATATCTATCTGTCCGTCTGTTCATCTGTCTGTTGGTCCGTCTATCTATCTATCAGATTTATAGATTTATATATATATATATATATATATATATATATATATATATATATATATATGTGTGTGTGTGTGTATGTGTGTGTGTGTGTGTGTGTGTGTGTGTATATATATATATGCAGCTCACTGAAAGAGTTCTGCTCTCTGTCTGCATAGACAAGTAATAAATGCAAATATCTGAATATTGTCAATTATTATTCATAGAAAGGTTTATACCCATGCATGTGGCTTTGCCCTGCTGTTGGGTAAGTACTGTGAGGGCGTGTTTCGGAGGCGTTGATGTCGGCTCCCACGCTCTCCTTCTTACTCGAGCACTCCCACCGGCTTCTATTTGTAAACTCTGTTCTCTGGAGCCATGCTCCTAATAAACTGGCCTGATTTGATTTCCTGTAGAAGAAACCACACTCCTCCATGGGGCCTCTCTGCCTCTGCCTTTCTCTCACTTTGCACTAAAGCACCCCCCCGCGGGTCCCGGTCCCTCACAGCCTTGGCTCATTATGAATCGCTGTTGGCGTGTCAGCGCAGTGATGGAGTGTTGAGGCAACACTGCCCCTCTCTCAGCAGGAAGGGAGATGTACCTAACAGGTTCTCCTTTAAAGTGCTTCCCTCGTCGTCTGCAACTGCAGTGCGGCCAGAGAGATGCAAAGGATTTCCTCGATGGAAATTTTGGCCAGGGCTGCGGAGTCACTTTATTTATTTATTTTGGTTTTGAAGCAACAAGGTTGAAGTGGTGAGGTAGAGATGTGCACAGCTCCATATTATCATGAAGTAGGTTGTTTAGTTAGTCTAGGAATTGTATTATTATTATTATTATGTTGTTGTTGTTGCTAGAATTTCTTATTAATAATATGTGTCTCATTTTAAATTCATCAACATTCTGATATTATCTGTCCACAAAAACTGAAAATGTGAAAATATGTAATTTTCGTGAAAATTGTGAAAACGGCTATGCGGCCTAATCTTTTTGTGAAACCAAGAGAGCTATTTCTCAAGATTATGTCATGTTTTTTTTGTTTTGTTTTTTGCACAAAATTATCATAGTCCTCTCAGACCTGTGGATTAAACATAATAACGGGAACACAATTCACAGCAAGCAATTTAAAGTTTTGACAGTCATTTTCTTCAAATATCTTTAGATGGTGAGTTTGTTTCAAAAATGCTGCTTTGATGGCTCTAACAGCGATGTTTTGGAGGGGCTGATTTAAAGACACAGCTTCTCAGAGAGTGTTTTCGGTGCGCTGACAGTCAAACAGCACGCCAAAGCACAACACGCTGTCAGCACGCTGAAACCCTCTCAGAGAAGGGCCATCTCTTTATTTATCTCTTTTAAAACTTTCAAAACGAAACCTAGATAAACTAGCTGACATCGTGACTCGTTGTCCATCCTGACCCTTGTCTGAAGACAGAGACGAGAGCGGGCACACGCGACGTTAGATAAATAACACGCGACTCGCGTCCTGAGGTGATAAGTAGCCATCATTGATCTCCATCTACGGAGCGCTCCGAGCCATTTCGGGCTAATTCCTCACAGTTGTTTTTTCAGCAGATGCCATATGGCGAGGGTTTCATGCCACCTGCCTTTGGGCAGTGTTGTTGTTGGATTTGGAGGTGAGGTAGAGTGGCGGCCTGATTTTATTTATTTATTTTGGCAAAGATTGAGCAGCATCGCCTCGAATCAACTAACGAGCAGGATGGAGCTTGTCTCTTTTACATCTGATCTACAGCGCTTTCTTCAACCACTCTCCTCTAGAGGGTGGAGCAGGTGTAAGCTGCGTAAAATTAGCGCAAACAGATTAGATTTATAAGAAAAGCTATGTCATTTACACTCTTTTAATGTGATAGACGCACTTGGGGGAAATCTAAGGCTTTCTATTATCCCAGGGAGCTGTTTGCATGCCTAGTTTATTAAAAGTATTTTTAATGCAATTTACTCTGGAATATTAAGGGGAAAACTCATTGAGGGAGACATTTGAAAAAAGGCCAACTCATCCAGTCTCTTTTGAGATGTTTGCATAATCTAATGCTAGATGCGGCGCTTTACGGTTTGAAGAAATATCTTTTAACAGATGAGCAGGAATTCACGAGCACTGATCAGAAATGTGTAGTAGTATAAACGCACCGTCTTACATTTTCAGATGAATATTGGGAGTGAAAAGCAAAACAAAACGAAACAAAAAATGCAGAAACACTTTACTTTTAGGAATTGAAAGCCTTTTCCGCACTGGCTTTCTGTGCTGCAATTGAAACGCAATTATCTGCCTTTTCTAGATGAGAATTCAAGGAGAAATGTCTCAGAATGACATTTGGTTTAATAAAGCAATCTGTATACTAATTTTCTGAACACTTGACCTTAGAAGTCCTCCATTATGAGTTGTCAAATATTTGTGTGTTTGCTGCAGCATAGACGGCAAATAGCGTTTGTTTTTGTGTCAGGTGTTGAACCGCACTGAGGTTCAACACGTTGTCATTTGGTTAGGTTGGATGTTAGTCGACAGCTCGCGTGCATTTTCTTTGAGCGTGTTTGTGATTGTAAATACAAATATGTGAATCTAGTCAGAAATGAACGCAAACGTTGCTGCTGGCAGAGCTGAGATTCTCACAGGCGTTTATCCTGACTCTAATGCTCTGTGTTTTTGCGAGGGTTCCCACAGGCTTCTGTTTATATAACAAAATAATAAAATAATAAAAAATGCAACCCTTGATACTACAAGATATGCCTCCGTTATACTGCGGTTCATCGCAGCGCCCCTGTTTCAGTGCCTCTAGACCTGAAAAACATATCTGGAAGCCGAAAGTATTCGGTGCATATGTATGTTTATTCAAAACAGGGTGAGTGGTACATGCATGCACCCTTATTTTTCGTTCACTTTTCTTTTCTGTTTGGCAAGAGTTTTTTTTTTTTCAGAACAGCAATGTGCATATTTCCTCCCTTTGTAACATTGATTGCCACAAATTCACTCAGGAGAACAGATGGAGTTAGTTACTTCATGTCAGAAATAAACAAAAAAAAACAATGTGTTCTGTATTCAAGGTACCTAAAGGACTGTTGAATTGTTGAACTAAATCTATTCATTGCATGGGTAACGTGCTGTCTGTCAACCTCTCTGCATGGTTTATTAACCACAGCTTTGTAGAAATACAACGATATTTTTCTTTGTGCGAGTGAAATCCGATTTTTTTGAGATTTCATGTGAAACGGTTATGATTTATGAAGGTAAAGTTTTCAAAGAGTGCACCATTCAATGCTGAATTTATCATCTGCAAACCTTTCTATGCGTTCGCATACATCTTCTATTAAATATAACCTCCCTTTCTTTTGAAAGTGTACTTTTTCTGTCAAATTATACCTCTTAAGAAATCAGTGCTTGAATGCTTTTACTAATGTAGCTGTAAAGTGTATTCACATTCACGAGATTTATTTAACCATTTAAGCACTTTTTTATTTCTTTCCAGTTGCCATTAGAAATTTTATCTAAAAATACTGTTTCTGCAAACCAAAATTTTTATATTTTGGCAAGTAAATCATCCTACTCAATTGTTTTAACAGTCTTGCAAGGCCATGATTTTTCCTGTGGAATTGGTCTACTGATCGGTTTCTGCTCTTTGTTTTTCATGTTTGAAGGTTGATGAGACCCCGATAATGTAATATTTTGCCCCTGCAATGCAAATTTTACCATTAAATTGACAGTAAAGATGCCTATAATAATGTCATATAATATATATAACAATATAAAATTTCAAATAAATGCTGTAACTTTGAACTTTCTAACAGAGTTTCCAAACACATTAAGCAGAAAAAAAAAGTATTGAAACTTTGATAAATGTAGGAAATGTTTCTTGAGCACCAAATCAGCATGAATGATTTCTGAAGGATCATGTGGCAAGAAAGACTGGAATAATGGCTGCTAAAAATTCAGAAATAAATTACATTTTAAAATTACATTTAAAAACAGTTATTTTAAATTGTAAAAAATATTTCAGACTATTGTAATTTTGATCAAATAAGTGCAACGTTGGTAAGCTTTGTAAAAGCTTTTGCATTGTTTGGTGGTCTTAGTATAATGGTGCTGTATTAGCAGCTATATAGGTTAAATCCCCAAAAATCTAGGGAAAAATCCCAAAACCCACAGTCCTGTTCATTCAACACTGTGCCCATGAGCAAGTTATTCAGTCCCACAATGCTGCAGGGAGGACTGTGTCTGTAATTAGTATTGCTGTGGATGAAAAATGGCAGCGTCAGCAAAATGGCAGGAGCACTGCTGCAGTAAAGTGAGTATGGTTATCTGTACTGGAGAAACCTGTCTGTGTAGAAGATTGAAGTGGAGAGCATTCACCGAATTAGATTGAACACACAGAGCTTCAAAACTACATTTTGATGTCTCCTGCTCTGGACTCATTTGCATCCAGATAGGATTAATGAAAGAATTTGCTTCAGATTCAATTATTAGTCTTAGTTTATAGACTTTCCCCTGACAACTTAATGCATTAGTCACCCACTACCACATCCAAGCCAAGAGAAATGTTCCTTATTCAGCCTTTAACGACTTAAAGAGCGATTGATAGGAATTTGATTCAGATGCAGGTACAATATCGGCCATTCTAATGAGCGTTATTGGAATCTGAAGGCTGCGCTGTAGATTTCAGGAGCCGTATAATAGAGCTGGCTGCTGCCGGTAATGAGATGCCTCTCCCAGCTCCCCTAATTGCCGCCCGGCCCCTGGACTGCTCATCAGAGAGAGCCTAATTGGCCATCACTGCCCATGCAGGCACAGGACTAGGTGAGAACACCAGCAGTCCTTCTTCCAGACGGGAAAAGAGAATATTTAAAGTCATACATTCATTTATGCTACAGCGCATAATGAATGCCGCGATTTCTGTTGTCTTCACGCGTTTGTGCGTGTTCTTTGTCTCAAATGCGCGTTCTTGGTTTACTGTAGCTTGTATGCTGATAGCAACACCAAGGTCAAGGATTTGATACACATATAGGGTAACTGTATGTTTGGATTGGAATAGTAGCATAATGTTTGCAGAACAGACTAAAATCTGCATGCTGTGAAGTGTTGAAAAGCAGTATGTGCTTCGAACCTTATTTGAATAATTTCACCACTCACACAGTTATTTTTCAATTTTGTGTGAAAATGTCTAAAAATTGCAGTTCAGTTAGATAATGAGCCCTGAAAATTATTTTAAAATAATAGTGGTCGTATTTCAGATTCATTTTTTTCATCGGAAATGGAAGATCAAGGCAAGCCTATTACTTTAGGCAATATAGTAAATGCAGCATGCTCTGTAATGCAATGCTATTGTGTGTTATATACTGTATATTTAGTATATTTTCAAATTGTGTGAGTGATCTGGGTATTCAGTGCATATAGAAAATTAGCTGGATGATCATGATCATGATTTATGCTTCTCCCAAATTATAAAATAAATAAAAAAAAACCTCTTGATATTTGCCTACTGGTTATTTATCCCGTAAAAGTTTTGTTTTAGCATTTGCATTATCTTGCATTAATAACAGTTTTTTTACAACCTTTCATATAGCTTGCGATTGCCAGATGTTGTGGGTTTAAACCCACAACCAGTTTTATTTTCTGTTCAGTGGTTAATGTAATCTTCCCGACCTGGTAACCTTGTGCACACACTCTTGCAACATTAAAGAAAAAGCATTGATGAGCAGAAAATACTGGCGAACATGTCAATTGGAGTTTTCTTCCACACAGTCATTTGCACTTTTTGCTGCTACTACATCTGCAAGCAACCCATGCAAGTTGACATTTGCTTGATTTGAACTAATGCGAAAGTAAAATAATGCTGATAAAATGTTAAGAAACATCTAAAATGACAATCAGTATTATATTTTTTTGATCAAAATAGTCATAATTATCATTTTAACCATTGTTTAACCATTATTCCAACAAGTGCCTTGTCTGTATGTTTAATGTTGCACTATTTATATTCTAGATTTTTTACTATTATTTTATTATACTTTAGTTTTTATTTCTTTTTATCTCTTATTCTGCATGATTGCAAGGATAGAGAGGGAAGGAATTTCATCTGTGCTGTATGTTGTACATAGAGCATATTTGACAATAAAGTTGACTTGCTCCTTGATACTTGTAGTACAACCCTATATATACACTAGTAAACTAGAATCTAGGAATGTAGATACTATGCACTGCTGATAAAAATGTACACCTTAAATTCAGTGTTACTTTAAAGAACCTGTCAAAGAAATTAAGTCCAGCTTTCATGAAGTCATTGCTTGCTTATTTTAGATATTTATGTTCTGAATTTGAGTTTGCTTATTGAAGTGGGATTTTTGTGGACCAGGAGCACAAAAATTCAAGAAAACCAATATAGTTTCTCACTGCAGGAACAGGTAAATAAATACCCAAGCATTAATGGTTTGGAATTATGAGGCTTCTACAGCTAGTCAAATATTCTGTAAACTATGCAGAAATGAATGCTAGTTCTTGTGGTTTCAGCAGGCTTTGTGTGTTTCCATTAAATTACCTCAGTCTTATTTCTCTAATGCATGCTTTGTACATGAACAGACCAATTAATTTGCGCTTACCCACACAAACATTCTTACGTGTGTGTGTGTGTGCATGTGCATGTGCGTGTGCATGCGTAGGTCAGCTGTAAGGACCAATGAGTCCTTGAAAAAGTTGCGTCAGCTCAACAAGAGAAAAGAGGCCCGTAATGTGATATTGATTGATGCTTAAATCAGTTTGATAACAGCTTTGTCAAATCAGCTGTTTTAACAATCAGATTAGAGCTTTTAGCGTCATCGATTGGATAATTTCCAACCTGAATGATGACAGTCCCCGAGTAATGTTCGTCATGTTAAAATCACCCATGCGCCAAAATGAAAACGTTCACAAGATCGTATTGGCCCCTTTGTCAGCATGTCCAAAAACGTGTTTTGAAAGACAATTAAATGGATTGTAATTGAAGGTAAGAGCGATAGGCCACAATAAACTTGGAGAAAATTACTGCATTTTGAAGAAAATCATAATATACGTTTCCAGAGAAGAGCTAGTAAATTAATTCAGTCATTGTAATTGCTAAATAATCAATATTGCAGACTTTGTCAAGGAGTTCCTTAAATAAGCAGATTGGATTCTGGGTAGCATATCATTTCAGCTTGGGGTCGTGCTAACCTTATGTATATGAATTGAGATTGAAGGTTCATGCTCAAGTAGAGGTGACCCAGGAACTGGAGAGCTACTGAAATTGCAGTCCTGCTCAATAAGCATTGTGCCCTTCAGCAAGGCCCTTGGCCTGGGTCACTCAGGATGAAAAGTGCCTGCTATATGCCAAGTGACTGAATGACTAAGCTTCTGTTCCATCAATCAATCCAGCCTACAGAACCGCAGAGGACCGAGGTGCTTAACCCTGCATGCATTTTGAGTTTTAAGTTCCTCTCTCAAAAAGGAAATTTCTCTTTATGACCAAGTTGAGTGGGTAAAGATGTGAGCCGATGACACCGCTGTGCCTATGGCAGACTACTGACCCCAGCTTGAGTTGAGAGAACTGTACAGGCAATGAATGTGCTATCTAAGTTGGAGTGGCAATCGTAAAGAGTTTTGATTGCAGTTCCACTTACTGTTTCGGGTTATGTGATTCTTGTAGCATTCGAATAATACACAACTAAAATATAATATTTTTGAAAATATTTTTGCACTTTAAAAACTTCTAAATGCATCATAAATAAATGCATAAAAATAGAATAAACAATTAGTGTATAATTTATATAATAAATGCAACTTATTGCAATAATAATACCAAGAGATAAACAAAATAATGCATGTAAAAATGGGGAAAATGGACGCCAAGGGGAAGAAAGGTATCTCTGTAACCTAATGTATTTAATGATGATTAAATTATGTTATTAACATCAGAAAAAAAAAGGATAATATTTTAAAATTGCGTGCATATATTTAAATTGCAGTATTTTTTTTTCTGTATTGGTTAGCTGTACCGTGGAGTTTAGTATTGATTTATTGTTTTGTACTGCTACAACATGCAACTGTTTGTTGTCTTTTTATTTCACGGTGCCTTGTCTTTCTCAGTGCATTCAATTTGACCACAAACTTTGTTTTTGTGCTGCTGCAGAGGAAACACTGTCAGAGTATTTAACCTTACCGAATGTCCTGAAAATCAGTTGAATCCAGTTTTCTATTAATTTATTTAAATTCCCAACCTTTATTTTGCTTTGTGCAAAAAGCATCAGCCAAATAAAAAGTCATAAAAGCAGGATCCTCTAATAGCTTTATATTGAGTGAGATGTACCATACTGCTGACTGCTGCGTACTTAATGATTGCATAGGTTGAGATTAAACCTAGATGGTGCGGGAGAGTCATATCATATGTATTCATGAAGAGCAGTGAATGCATTTACAACCTTCTCCTCATCCTGAGGGCCCGTCTCACAGCTTGAGAAGGTGAGCGAATGCGGCTATTGCGGATTCCTCCCTCTCAGAGGTCACTTTATGGCCCATCAGGCTTGGAGTGCTGCAGAGCCCAGCATGGGGTCCCTAACGCCATCGTCACTTCTTCTCTGCTTCCCTGATCTCTTAGCAACACCACCTCCACCTCTTTCATCATTTGCTTGCGCTCTACTCACTCTCAGAGAAACTCTGCGTTCTTGCCAAATCCATCTGGTTTGGATGAGGGCAGACTGGGTGAATCTGGAGAGTCCTACTGTGTGACCCAAGTTCAGCTTCTTGTCCTCTGCTCTGGAGGGTGAAAGGAGGTCTACTGGCTGCTTTCCAGGCTCCTTTCATTAAACTCTGGGAAATATTGTCAAAGCACTTGATTGTTTTTTAAGACTTTTGTAAAGGTTGAGCATAGCCAAAGCCTCTTTAAGGCAAGTCAGTTCACTTGGCGACCATCTTGGGAACACCTCCAGGCAGCTTTTTTTTCTAGGAAACTGGCATACAAGTATAGCTCCTGTGTACTGAAATGGAGAATAACAGAAATCTCAATACTGTTCATGATTATTTTCAGTCCCACATTTCAAATTAGCTCTATCTCAACAATAATATTGCATATGGCTGTTTCCGTTCATTCATTTTAGTGCTGTCAAACAATTAATCGCATTCAAAATAAAAAAGTTTTGTTTACATAATATTGTGTATATTTATTATGTATATATAAAAGCATGTGCATACAGTATATATTTTGAAAATATTTACATGTATATATTTATATCCACATAATTTATATTATATAAAATATATTAATTAGACAAATATAACATATTCATATATACATAATAAATATACATAGAACACAAACATATATGAGCACACGAATGTTTATTTTAATTGCAATTGTTTGTCATATTTTATTTTATTATTTTTTATTATATTTTATTATATTCGTTTTTAATACTAATATAAAAAAAAGTGTAGTGATGTTTTCATCCAATTTGAAAACATTAATAATATTTATAGCTATATCAATTTTGCTTTATAAATCTAGCTTTTGTTTATTTATTTTCCATTATTGTGCATAATTCTACTTTGCACACAAGATATATCCGCCTCATGCCAAAGTATAAATTTTTAATGTACATTTTAATAATACAATAGTAAGAATTTTAATAATACATTTAAACAATAATGCATTTTCCTCCAGTTTCTAGTAATGCAGTGTCTCCCAAAAAAAGTAAACAGACACCCAAGCAATACATCTGGCTTGTTTAATTCTGCGTTATATTAACTATAGCTGCCATATCAAGCTTCTGTAAATATTTTTTAAGAGTTTTAATATTTAACCTTTTTCTAGTCCTGTACCCTCTGATTTGATTCTGAAACCCTCTAGGTTTGTTTTAACGGTATTTTTGCTTATGGCATGCACAACTTATTATACAAAGGTGATTTTGAGCACCATGTTGCTGTTTGTCCCCCACTGAGATCACAATAAGCTGTAATATTTCGCTCTAATTATTAGCTACAAAACATAATAAGCTATAATTATTTCTCTTGGTTTTTAATAGCTATTATCACTCATCAGGTACACACTTCTAAATGCGCGCTTTCGCCTGTTATTCACTTCACAATTCAGCAAACTCTAAACCACCAATGAGACCCGGTGTGTTTACAGTTTATCCAATGGGGCCACGCTTGGGTTTGCAAATTTTGATTCCCAACCTAGCAGCCACCACACATCAATTATCACTGAGTGTTTGCGATTGGGTTGAAAAAAGGGACTGTGAAAGCTGGCACAGCCAGCACAGCCTGGCTTCACGCCCATCGTACTGACCTATTTTCACGTTCAGCTGTGATTATAACTATCGGAGAGGCCACAAGCTTTCTTTTGTCTCGATGTGCCAGAGTCCCGTGTGCCATACGATACGTGGGTGAGAAAGCATGCGCTGGAAAGCCGCGGTGCAGAGGAATTCGATTTGTAAGCATGTTGCACCATTTTTAAGATTCCAAGGTACGCCGTGTAACCTTCTCACACAGAAACGAGACTCTTCCTCTGAGCTCTCGACAGCCAGACTGCTCCTGTTTGAGTAAACAGCTTTGGGGTCCATCTGTGGAATTAAATTTGCAAATGAGTGTTGCGAAGATCCACTGTGTTCCTTTTGACACAGAATCGATTTGGCAACATACAGTTGGGGAAAGAAAAGAGTTGTACCTCGTGTTACACAGTTTGAAGTCCTTCTTTCTTAGCTTTGTAATTCCCTCAATAATAATTGACTAGTGCATCAGATTATCTTCTGAGAGGATTCGGCTAATTCTGTATGAATTATTGCGTCTTTTCTTTTCTTGCCAGAAATAATCCTGTTTATTCCTGCTAGCTTTAGCTCATAAATGCCCGACTAAAATGCACGGACAAGCCTTGCATAATTTCGAAAGGAGTTTGCTGGAAAGCAGTGTGAGGTTATTGATGGCACTTGTATAGAGCGGTAATCTCCTGTTGATGAGAGCGATTAAAAAGTCTGGTATTTTGCAATACAAATAACAATAATTTCGGAATATCGGACATGAATGCAATCCTATCGCTAATACGGATGACCGCCATCTGTAGTTGATGAATGCTCATAGATTCGACGTGAAAAGCCATCAGCTGTGTGCAAGCTTATTTAAAGACCTTTGTTTGCGACAGATGCTACATCAAGAGCCATTATGATGAATACGAACGTGAGCGATCTCCGCTCGGGTTTATCCAATCAGTGTTAGGCAGAACTAGTTTAGCACATCATCTTGCTTTCAGAAATTCCTGTTTATCCGCAGAATGGAATCAGTCGCTATTTTTCCACGCTGGCATCTGTGCAGGTGCTCTGAAAGCCAATCGTTTTGACCGAATCAAGTATAATCGAGCTGTCGGTGAGGCCTGTGCTCTGTCACACACATCATTCTGGGCACATTAGTTCTGAGTGCAGCACGGTCTCACATTAATGGAGTGGAAAGGAGAGCGTAATTGAATTTCTCCAATGTATGAAACCGTGAGCCACGCTAACGTTTAATTCATAGCTTGTGTCATTGTTTTAGAATAAGAAGAAATCATAAAGCGCTCAGTATAATTCAGGATGTCCTTGTCTCAGGTCTGTTGGTAATGTTTTGAAGGCGATACGTTAACTTTAGAAATACTGTCACAATTTTTATAGTAGTCGCTTGATGAAAAACTCTTACACCATCTTGATCAAGCTGGTGTGTTGGCTGGGTTTAGGTGGTTTTACTTTCCAGTGGGTAATTCAAAAGTTCATGCACAATATTTTTGAAGGACAAAATTAAAGTCATTATACTTTATCAGTATACTCAAGGATTTCTGCTTCAAAAAAAAGTAATATGAGTTGAATAAATAGCCATGCTGTAAATGTTTTGTTTCATGTGGGTTGAAATCTTAAACCTTTTTTTTTGAACAAGTGAGTTATTTTAGTATTATTTACAGTACATACTGTTTTTCTCTTTTTCACATTTTTAAAGTTAGTGTATGAAAAGGTATATATATATGTATGTTTGGACATTTTTTTATTAGTTACAAAAAAATAGTACAAAAAAAAGTTTAGCAAGTGCTAAAAACAGAAGCTAAGCTGTTTTTTTTCACCTGGGTTAAGGGACTAAATGTGAGTCAGAGAACTATAGAGCTGAATAAACGTTTAATATGTTCATTGAGGTGATCTTGACTACACAAAAGTGAATGCACCTCGCTGATATTAAGTGCATTTTGTGACTGCAAATCAATACACACAGTCAGCAAGTGAATGATGCTCCACTATTGAGGAGGACGAAGAGAACAGATCTAGACAGCAATTTGAAACTGTCAATTGTAGTGTTACTTTGGGCGGTCTGTTTGTTTTTTCTGCTTGTCTAGGATGCTAAATACGTTGTCCAGCTGACAGGCCATTTACACAAATGTTTAGTCAGTTTATCCAGACTAAACAAAAGATCTTTCTTAATCCATGATGACAGAGAACAAAACAACTGGTTTACGGGGTGATATTGTGGTTAAGTTTTACATTGGCATTTATCCATTTTGCATATGCTGTTTTAGCCAAAGCAAATTCTTGTCAGTTCATGCATTGCCAAAGGAATTGAACCCATGACCTTGGCATTACCAAATATTTTATTTTTGATCAAAAACAATCTGTGTTTTGTCAGAATAATATACTTTTTTCAAAATAAATAAAATATCACCAACACCAATCATGTATTGCAGATTAAGTTTAATAGTATACATCAGTAACTTGGATTAAGGGCTAGATTGCACACATCTACTAGAAAAACTGTCATATTCGAGACTATCAAAAAGAAAACTAACAGGAAATGGAGAACTATCATTCATTGTGGCAGATGGAGTTTGGACATGGCTGAATGTTCACTGGTATTTCCTAGAGTTATTTGGCCCTCACTCAAAATGTCAGCTGTAGACCGTAGATTACCAGGGCCGTGACTTCAGAATGTGGAGATATTTGAGAACATGATGAAAAGTGGTAAAAGACAAGAGCTGTGTAAACAAACACTGGTTCATGGTTTGTTCAATGTCACACTGAAATACCACTACTGGAGCAATTTCTGTCAATTTAATAGGGGTTTAGTATGTTTTGTTTTTTTTACATGTGGAATGGTAATGTCTTGTTTTCCAAAAATTGATACAGTACAAACCCTTGTCATGAATAATTGAGAGGCTATTGCATTTGCGATGTTCAAGACATGGGGAGTTTTACACAGAGGACAGTTGTAATTGTAAGTTTAGTATATATTTAATATATTTTTTCCATGCTGTGCATGTTTCAGTCTGAACGATGAGATGAGACTTTGTACTGCAAGAAAACTATTTTTTTTTCTTTTTATCTATAACTTTTTTTTTTATCTATAACTATTCTCAATTTTGCTGTACATACACATTTAGTAACACTTTAGTCTAGGGACCAATAATCACTAAAGTAAGTAGTTGCTTATTAGCATTCCTAATATTAACATATTGGCTGTATATTAATACTTATAAAGCACGTATTTTCCATGACTGTATTTTACATCCTTAATCCTACACAACCTAAACTTGACAGAAATTATAAATGGTAATAAACTAATAAAAAAAATTGACAAAAAAAGTACAAAAGAAAGAGACAAAACAAACGTTTTTTCTTTTTTTAATTACCAGGCACTTGTTCTTTTTTTTTTTTTTTTTTTTTTCAGAGCTCATGTGCTAGTCCTTCTTTCATTTACCATCTGAGGTTGCCCTGAGATCGAGCAAATTGCTAAAGTTCAGATTCGACTGAGTGTCTAGCACCAAACAGGAATGAAAGAAAATGGCTGCCAGGAGCAATGGAATCCAATGAAAGCCTGTCGTTTTTGAGCAGTCATTGTAGTTTCGATACAGAACATGCCTTGAGTCCCACATTGTCGATATTGTCACAGGCAGGCAATAGATAAGCGTCTGCCGGGACAAACCAGTCTGCTCATCGGTTGCCATGTCCCCGGGTGGCTGCCTCTTTTCGGGCACGGGTGAGTAATGCACCACACTTGTTCTCATTGCGGTAGATTACTTACTTATTGATTGAAGCCCGGCATTGCACAGATGGATGCCTTTAGAGTGTGACAAACACTTTAACCGCCTTGGAACCTAATGCACCTTAATGTGACTCAGGGTGGGCGTTAAATAATGTCCCATCTCTAATTCTCCCAAATTCGATGCCGTTCGTCCCTATGCTGAGAAAGGGATCCGTCTTGATTGGTTGTCTGCGGGTCAGAGATGTATGGCCTCAATTACACCCAGCCGCATGTTGTCTAGCTTTGGACATGTAACAAATCACGTGAAGGGGTTTAAGTACACTTTCCTGTTCTCTACCTTCTTGACAGTTAAAAGGAGCAATGAATCCCCTCCTGATCAAGTTGAAGCAGTTGATGAAGAGACGAGTCTCTTCTCCTCCTGCTCATCACTGTCACTTAAGAAGCTTTGAAGAAGAAGGCTTCCCACACACACGGCGAGAAACCACGGGATACCGAGACAGGATTTTGTACAATTGCACAAATCACGGCCAACAATGTTTACTCAGTCCTTTGTCTTCTTTTGCGGAGAGGTGGTGTCATGCATAATAAGCTCAGATTTGCATATCGCATTGATCCAGTCCTGTGTGCGAGCTTTATGCGCGGTGATAAACGCCAGATGTTTCTGAAATCCTCGAACACAACTTGGCCCCGCTCCTTGCAAGCACGCTAACAAGTTACCGTGGGCCAGCTAACTCAACAAGGTGTGAAATCTCAGAATAGTCCAGCCCAAAGGAACGTCCGCATGGCTTTCGCTAGGCAGCTATGTTGTTTGTGGAATTTCATTTCATTATGTTGTTGTGCTGTGGGAAAGCTTTTAATTAACTTGTGGAAAATTGTTTTAGTATGTGCTTATGTTTTAATAGTAGGTACATGCTTGCCAAGATCTGCTAGGGCTTTGATTGCTCTTTTCCATGTTTTTGTATATATAATGTGGATGTTAAGTTGAACATTAACCTCTCAGTTAATGCTCTCAATTTATGTTATGTTGAAAACGCAATAATTGAAAAATAATAATAACAATAAAAAACTGGTTTCATGCTAAATGTTTACAATTATTCAGGTTAAAGGTGAGATTAAATAAAAATAAATAAGTAAATAAATACTTTTAGTTAGCAAGGATGCAATATATTGATCAAAAGTGACAGCAGCAACATTTATCATTTTATATTTGTCTTAGAATCTTGAAAAAAATGTATCATGGCTTAAATATTGAGCAGCTAAAAACTTGAATGTAATAAGAAGCATTATTAATAATGGAGAACCGATTAATAATTTATCATAATTTAGCACCAAATCAGCATATTAGAATGATTTCTGAAGCTTCTTGTGACACTGGAGACCGATATGATGGCCAAAGAAAATTTGAATACGCCATCACAGAAATGAGTTGCATTTCAAAATATATTAAACTAGAAAATACTTAACATATTTTTCTTTTCGATTAAATAAATGCAGCATTGCAATATTAAAAAGTCTGACTTTTGACCACCTGTGTGAGTGTGTGTGTGTGTGTGTGTGTGTAAATATGTGCATTTCTAACATGTCTTTTAAAATAAAAGTAAGTGGAAAGTGATCTTAAGTTCACATCTAATAGTTCCTGTGGATTAGTTCCTATCCACATGCATACTGATTTTATTATTTACGAATGCATTGATGAATTATATTCTCTGCACATATGTCACCACAGCCTTCATAGAAGCCACTGGACACTCGTGCTGGCAGACCTGAGATCTCTATTGGCCGTTGTCGTTTCAACACATGGATTAACTCTACAGACAAGCTGTTGATTTCTTCAGATAGCCTAGTATTGTGCTACTTAGGCATTTTGTCACTTAGCCTAGCGCTTAACTTAATAAATGCGTTTCCTTTGCCACAGTTTGACACTGAGACTTCTTTGCAATGCATAGACAGACTTAGACTTTAAACAGACACGCTCTTCGCTTCTACTTCCATCTCACTTTGAGTGACTTTAACGATAAACTCTGTATTGTGACTTAAATGAGAACGTTCGGCTGGAAAGAAGCTTCTCATACTACGCTTTCTACCCCCCTTTGCACTTTCCTTATTTTCTAGTGGAAAATAAAAAAGATAACAACGAATACTTGAGGGAATGAAGTAAAAGTGGAACAGAGATCAAAGAGCTCTCGCTGTCTCTCACACACGCAGCACGTCGGCGAGAAAGTGCAACTGTGTTTTTGCTCGACTGTGACAGTACTCTATAGTCACCGTTTACCACGTGTCAGAGGTGTCCATCACGCGCTAGTCACGAGTGCCGCCATAGTGTCAGAATTTATTTCCAGATGCCTTTTGTAATTACATTACATCCGTGCTTCACCCGCGCTCACCCCGTAAGCTGAGACAAAGGCATGTTTATCGCAATCACAATTACAGGGCCATTTAAACCATGAGAGACATTTTGTCTTAAACACAGAGGAGAGAATTTCCATAACAAGGCTATCATCGCCTCACAAAGGAGTTTGTGTAAAGATGCAGTCTGGGGCCTCGCTCGCTGCAGAAGCCATATTCGAATGCTTAATTCCCAGCGCGGCCGATCTCTCAGCACGTTTACAGATGCGTTTCAATTGTTAAAATATTTATGAGGCGTTCATTAAAGACGTCGTTACCGGAATCCGAATCCAAACACAAACATGCAAGCAGGTACCACAAGAATACTCAACAAAGCCTTTTTGAACTACAGCATCTGTGGGAGTATTTAGATAGGGTCTGCAAAACCAAATCGTTCCACCGATTGTTTCATATCTTCTGCCTTCATTTTTTTTAGTTCGATTACGTGCAGGCGTTCAATTTATATAGGTGGGTTGATGACTTATCAGCATTTTACTTAACTTTTTAGAAGCTTTTAAAGGCTAAAAGCTCTGTGATATCAGTGTCTCGACGCCTACATGCTGCTTCAGACGAACGTTATCACGAAATGTGCGTTTTGTATAAATATGCAGATTAACTTTTTTTTTAAAAGGTTTCTTTGCACTTTACCATGGCAAACTTCCAATTTTGTTCATAGATTTTGTTTAGGGCCGTAGCGCCAGAGTCAAATGCTTGCACTCGTAGCTTGTTAAATACAACCCTATATAGTGACCGCATGGCAATTTCTGCCCTGTTGGTCTGTGCTGAATGCACTGAAGCAGACGTGCCACTCTCTCGCATCTTTCATTTTGTCTCCAATTTGCCTTGATAATTTCCTGTCGAAAACTGACAATTCTCTTGCCTATGAAAAAGCAGTGCGCTGTCCGGTGTAGATTAGTCTTTTTTTCTTTTTTTTTAGTAAATAGCAGCTATTTGAAATAAGCATAGGTGGGTTGCTCAGAATGCTGCACAGCACTCTGCTAAAGATTGAATAAATGAGTCATTTCTTTCGGGTCCAAATGGGCCCAAATGGATCTGTGTAACCACCTCTTGGAGAAACGATTCTGGGCTTGTTTGTCCCACAGAGGTAATGGCTTAGTCACACAAACAGGCTTCCTTATGGTGTTATTTGGCCCTCCTTAGACATTAACTTGCCACAACAGATTTGTTGTACTCGTAAGAGCCATACATTTGTGGTTTTGTTTAAAGTTGCCAAAAACAACACCGTTCGGACACAGTGATGACTTTATGAAGGTTATGCGGCTTGCCTTTTCGTCTGTGTTTCTAACTTCATTAAGACTGACTAATGCACAGTAATGTCACTGTTGGCTTCTCTGGTATTGATGTGATGCAGATTGTATTGGATATTGATGGTGTTTTGAGATCAATCCAGGGTTTGTATTGACTGAGATCAATGCCTCATGAGGTTTCTAAGCAAAAAGACACGCACTTTTCCTTCCATGCAATAAATTACAATAAGCAACATTATTTACTCATTCATTTATTTATAACTAGGTTTTAATTTGGCCTTTGACGTAACATGACCTCTCTCTTAATGTTAATATTCACTCCTCCTTCAGGCAGTTGAAGGCGGTTTGGACAGAAATACAGGAGCTGCTTGGGAAAAGTTCCTCATGACTCCGAAACTCAGTTCATTTTTAGTGAACAGACAAAATCTTCTAAAGATTATCTCCATCCTAGAATAAATTTTCCTGATAATTTACTCCATGTCTTCCAAGATGTCTTTATTTTTTAAGAAGTTAAGAAATTAAGGTTTTAAAGGATTTTTTTTTATTACAATTTTAATTTTAAATAATTATTTAATTTAATTTAATTTAATTTATTTTTTTCTCCATATAGTGGACTTCAACTGGGATCAATGGCTCTAGACGATCCCTCTTGTGAAACGATTGGTCAAATAAAAACTTATATACTTTTTAAACTGGCACTACCTCTGTAATGCTCATCCACAAATTTACAACGCATTACGTCATGCGTAGGCATATGTAACCAACTCTGATTTTCTTCTGCAATTTTTTTTTACCTTTTTTTGTCAAGGTCATTTTTTTTGTCAAAGACTTTTTTTTGCACTGTCGTTTTGTAAATGCTGGGCTGGTATTTCCGCCTACTTCATGCTTGACCTTTTCAGTGTGAAGTTGTGGATCATGTAGAGCCTTTACAAACTGTATTAAAACTGAAATTTGAAATTTGGACCTTCAACCCTTTGGGTCACATTGAAGTCCACTATATGGAGAGAAATTACGGAATGTTTTATTTTTTTGACTTATTTCTTTTCAACTGAAGAAAGAAAGACATGAACTTCTATCATCTTGGATGATAGGGAGGTGAGTGAATTATCAGGAAATTTTTAATCGTGGAAGTGAAACCAATGTGCACTTTTTCAAATTAAATATTCATGTCTTACTGCTAATTGATTGTCATTCTAGACAGTCAAGACTTTAAAATTCTTTTCTTTTTCTAAAATTCTTTTTTCTCTTCCTAGCAGGGGTTTGAACCTTAACAAATCACAGATTTGTAGGAACATTGATTTAGAAGAATGGGATATGCTTTTTAACGCAGTATGTGATAAATCATTCCTTCGCCCTTTCATCTTGTCAAAGCTTTCTCATTAACATATGTTTTTTCCTGATTGACAGTTATGGCCTAAACCTTCAAAGCAGAGTGCAGATAGTTCAGGATGTATTTAGGTTGTTATTGATTGCTAATGGCATGTGATTGAGAATAAATGTCAATTATGATGTCATTTTGGACTCGCTATCTGACGTGAACGTCTAAATGCCACTTAGTATTGACCGAGAGGCTGTTTTCCAGATAAAGGCTTTCATGTTACGGCACTTTAATCCAACCTCCCAGTTCATAGCAATGGGATTTAGCTCACATTACATAGATGCAATCAAAAAAAAAAATCTAAAATGACTGACACACCAGCTACATACTCGCTTGTGATGTTTTGGGAGTGACAATCGCATTATAATGCAGAAGCGAATCCCCCGAGTTATCGTTCCGTTTGTGCGGAATGCAGGAATCACTACTGAGATTGGAATGGCTGATATGCTCATAACTTTAGCAATGGTTTGGCATCTCGCAATTGAATAACAAATCATTTGATGTTTTCTATGAAAGTATATCTGTCAATAAAAACAAACTGTAACTTAACGATGCTTCGCTTGATTTTATCAGTGTATGGATTGATAGTGCATCATGACATAAACAGGCTCAGTGAGTAATATCTTAACAGATGTCTGCAACACATATGAATGCATGCGAGATTAAACAACGGCGGTTCAGATCATATGCATCTGTCAGATTAACATGCCAAAAGAAAAACCCACTCAAACTGTGTCAGAGATGCATAGTGCTTTAGTTTTACTCTTTTTTTTTTTTTTTTTTTGATAAATAAATCACATTTACATTTGATTTATTTATCCAAAATGTGCCAAGTTCCTTGGCATTCCGCATTACACAGCATATTCCATGTTTATGACCGTATTCCATTTGTGTTTTGCGCGTTGTGAAAAATCTAGGCTTGTCGAATCGGCGCCTTTCAAATTTGTGCCAATTATGCAGTGCACTTCTGAAACGCCATCCTGCTGAACCTCATATTCCTTGTCTCTGCAGAAACGCAGGCCCGTGGCTCAACACCAGCTCCTTTAATTTCACCGCTGCCACAGAACAGCCAGGTGGTCTATAATAAATATGACTCCATACATCATTTGCAGCACATTACAGATGAAGAATGAAAGCAGAATTCATTGCTCCAGGCAAGACCGTGCCTTGACCTTTTCCCAGGGCAGAAGCAGGGAACTTTTGAAAAGCGTCGTCCCTCCATTGACTGCCTACACACCGATGGGAATACGCAATACCATCATGATCTTCTGCTGACCTCAACGCCCCCATCGGTTCTAAAACTTCACATTTGTCCATGCTTTCGATTATTCGCCTGTGGTAAACGGCCCATTGCCCGCGTACTGCCAAAATTCTGCACGTTATTCACCAACCTATCTAGTTATCTTCTAAGGATCGTAATTAGTGTATAATGGTTCAACCTTTTCCTGATAGGTCATGCAACTCAATTAACAGACTGCTTTTACTTTAATTTAGATAAGGAAGCAAATTAGGCTAGCAGTGAGTTTGTGATACTAGATGCATTTAAAGGGCAAGGGAAGGCTTGATGCCCGGGCTGTCAGTGGATATTGGGGATGTATGGAGACTGATTAGGCCATGCGGTTGAAGCTAATGCGTGCTGGATGCTATCAGCGAGGTTCAGTCAGACCGCATCAGCAGGGCCATACGTCAGCCAAGGAGAGCACTCTGCACTGCACTATTCACCCAGGTGTCGGACAAAGGCATCTGTAAAACAAATCGCCCATCTCGCCGAAGAATGATGCAGGAGAGAGAGAGACCGAGAGAGAGAGAGAGAGAGGAAGCCATAAAGAAGTCCCTTATTCTCAAACGCTTCTATCCCGTTGCCAAATGATAGGCATTGCAAAAGCTTTCGCATACCGCCGTAAGACTCGTTCATTCTCCACGGACCGCTTAGTTTGTGTGGATTTTGATATATAAACAGACTCGGCAGTTGTGCTCCGAGTCTGTTTGTGCATCTGTGACAAAAACTCGTGGAGCACGCGCTGGTGTATAAATCTTCATATTGCGGGCCTGCGATTATGCTGAATCTGCCCGGCTCTGGCTCGCGAAACGCAAATCACTTGATGAATAAATCAATAAACGGGCTGATGAAATAAATAAAAACAAAGCCTGTCATAATGTGGAAGATTCAGAAACCGTGCCTGTGCAAAGTTCTGCTTTGTGGCCCTAATTAATTGATTAAAACAAATAATAATGAGGAAATAAACGCTTAAAGGGGGTTCAGTTCACTGTTAGTTTGCTATCCGGTCGTGCGCAGAACGGCAAAAAGGCAACAAAAAATGCCCAATTAATCATTCTAATGTTGCCCTGAAAATCCAAATTATGCAATTTTGTGATTATCTCTAGAAAGGATAATTGTAGCATCCAGGACAGATGTGAATTTAATTACAGATATGAAATTGGAACCTATAGTCTAAATCTGTTGTTCATGGGGAATCATAAACCTCCCAAGAGGAGGTATATTACGGTTGACGTACTGAGATGTTTTGCACATTCTTCAGCATTCTAATGAACTAGAATTCTGGGCATGTGTACATTTATTTGCATAATAAATCCATGCAAGGAGACGCTTAGCCTTTTGTGGTTTAATTCCATTAAACAATTGATTTGTGTCACTTTGTTTGGCTTTAAAACTCTCTGGATTATTATGGAATATGTTTTAAACAAGATCCAAGCCTACTCTATTAACCTGCACGTACAGTACCTAATTAGTAATTTTTCAGGTCAATTGTTATTTGGTCATTTGATTAGTATTAGTCTACAGTTCTATGAATGCAGTATGTTAATAAAGCCGTGCATTGTTGGTGGTTGTAAGGTAGTTTACCCTATAAATCTATAATGATTCATGTTTTAATAATTCATTTGCCCCTAATACAATGGAAAAACAATGTAAATAACGTCTTTATAGTATGACATGTGCCATTTTTCGCACGCTGTATAAATGCGCGTTTATTTATTTCTGACTGTTTTACGAAGGGGGTCTATTGCAAGGATAATCTTTATTTTGGCATTAAAACGTGCTGTGAGAGATTGCGAAATATATTTATGAGAAGATTAGAGAGCTGCGGTAAACTCCCAGGGAGTCGCTGTCACGCTAGCGCGCTGTAAATAGCTGTCAATGCTAACATTAGGAGCTTCATATGTTCACGGGCTCCTCAAGGACCCAGATTTGTCACCGTTGGCACATTTCAGCACCAGCAACAGCCATTCTTTCTGTGGGCTCAGACCTTCACTTTTTCAGTGATGGATCTAGCCATCTATGTTTGAAAAGAAAACGACCGCTGCTTTTGCTTTTACCGGGCTGCCATTAGCTCAGAGGCTAACAAATGGCAGACACACGTTGAACGATGAGAAAGGCTGAGCATCTACTTTTGACAAATACGCTTTAAAAATAAGCTTTGCCTCAGTCAGTAGGCGAGCCTCGTTCAGCGTGCCAACACAAACTATTTGTATTCTTCCTGTGTCCTCTGCTCCCCTCCACCAAATCTGTTTAGGGATTATGCCAAGGCGGTAGTTGCGTTTTTGCGCTCTCAATGGCCTCAAACCCTGGCAACCCACAATCAGAGGTTCTTCTCTCTTGTTTTAGAGTGCTTTTCAAATATTTAAATGGAGTACCCTAATGTTATGTTGTTGTTAAGACTCTCTGTTGACCAGTTCTTCAGTGGCGCACTAGAATTCTTTTGTTTGACGGGCCTGTTTGGACTGTTCTTTCACCTTTTAAAATTTAATTACTACCTTTTTGTTGCTGTTGATGTTGTTTTATGGTGCCAACCCCAGACTATCTGTTTTTGTCAAGATAAATGTTTACACAGTAGCTGTTTATATTTGATGCACTTGCAGTCTTGGTAGGTTGTCCAGTTTGTTTGTTAGAGGTTTAAGAAAATTTGATTGGAATTACGAAAATGTATTAATAATGTGATAAATAATAATATTACATTATTGAGAATTATATATTTAAATTACAAAAATTGTTTTATACTTCAATATATATTTGTGTGTGTGTGTGTGTGTGTATACAGTATACATACACACATATGTATGAATGCCTGTGTGTTTGTGTATAAAGAATTTATTTGCCAAAATCAATATACTCTGCTTTAAAAATTGATGAGGAAAAAGCTCTGTGTATTGTGTGTAATCACATCACATCACACACACACATATATATATATATATATATATATATATATATATATATATATATATATATATATATATATATATATATATATAATAAACTGAGAATAGCAAAACAATATTGCTGTATGCTATTATTTAATAATAACATTGGCTATTATTATTGTTATTTGTAGATTTAATATATTTACTCATCCTGGATTACTGCTTTTACTGAGTCTAGACACATTTTTACCTGTTTAACAGTAAACACATCCATGAGCCATTCGGCTTTCAAACTTTGAGTGCCATTCATTGACAGAGACTGAGTGAGAGTCAATATTTTTTCCCCGCTCTCTTTCTGCCGATTCCTTTTAGCAAGAACTGAATTGGTCACAAGCCAGAAAGACTCTGTATTCCCAATCTGTGCCTGTGCTGTCTTGTTATAAAAACAGGCAGTTCTGTGAAATGTTCTGCTACATATTGAGGGTAGTCTTCCATGTGTTATTTTAAGCACAGTATTATGCGAGGGAACAAATTGTGCTAAGCACCAGTCATCTGGGGTGTAGTGCAAAATTCAGATGAGAAAGAAAAGAGGACAGCGTGTAAGTGTTACGTGCGAGGCCCCCTACTGACCGGGATGGCGGTATGAAGTCTGTGCTGCAGGCGGTGACACTGGGTGTTCGCCTGCGCAGCCACAGGAGGTCCGGTTTTAGTCACACTGGCAGCGCAGACTTCACAACACTCGCCTCAAATGTGGAAAACATAGGGTAGAAAGTTGGAGAAGATTTTAAATAGCAAGTTGTTGAAGCTTTTTTTTGTCAACCCCACTTGCCAGAGCATGGGCCTTCTTTAGAGATTTGTTGTTTCCCTTTTTGTAATTTGATCAGTCATTTCAATCATTTTTATTTATATAGCGCTTTTAACAACACAGGCTGCATGAAAGCACTGTGATAATAGGAGTTATAACCCTTTTCTTGGTTATGCTATAAAATATTTAATATTTACTATATTATAGTACATAATATAATATTTTTTTCTAAAATATACAGTGCATTTAATATTTTACAAACACACATATACAGCTGCAGATAAGGACACAGTATAAAGAATGCAAATTCATATTTATAAATTTAACTGTGTGTGTGTGTGTGTGTGTGTGTGTGTGTGTGTGTGTGTGTGTGTGTGTGTGTGTGTGTGTGTGTGTGTGTGTGTGTGTGTGTGTGTGTGTGTGCACGCGTGTGTGTGTGCACGCATGTGTGTTATGCGATCTAGGAGAACCTGTCGCATTTTCAGACAATTAAAAAAATAAGTTGAATGTAATTTTTTGTCAAAATCAGGTTTTCATTGAATTATTATTCTATAACATCTTGTCTATTAGCTCTGAAAATATCTTTATCAAATTTCACTTGTTTAGTGCAGAACAAAGATTTATTACAGCAGGCAGAAAAGATATCTTTTAATTCATGAACGCGTTGCGGAGCTGCTTTCTCTTAACATCACAAAAACAGTTAACCTATCCTATCAATATAAACAGTTTTCTGAGGTACACTATTCGTGCTAACTAAACAAACAAGAAGTGATAAAAAGTTCAGAGACTATGCCTGTGGTAAACGATGGAAAACTGTATTTGACCTGATCACACTTTAATAAAAATATTGCATATTACACCATTAATCTTATGATTTCATTTCCACAGTAATTCAAACAACAAAACCATTATATAGTGAAAGCATTCAAAGAATGCAACAGAGCTTTTTGAAACTTTGCCTTATTATGTATTTATAAACGCATACACATTCAGTGTATATATATATATATATATATATATATATATATATATATATATATATATATATATATATATATTACAAATATTTACATTTACATTTTTATATAATTATATATTATATAAATATATTTATATAAACGTAACATATTTTTCTTAAATGCTTGCATGTATGTATTTGTATTTATACATACGTAATAAATATACACATTACTAACTCATATATTATCTAAACAAACGCTTTTTTTTGGATGCGTTTAATTGAAACATCGGCAGCGAACCTTTTATAGAGAACAGCTCTGACCTCAAACACCACAGTAAACACAACTGCTTCTGGAGACTTTCTGCTCTTCAGGCGGGGGCTTAATTCCACAATCTAAAGCATAACCACCACTCATTCCAGCCACACTTTGCTGCCCATATCCCCAAAGGGTGAAGCTGTTATTAATATTATTTTATTTTTGGTGAAAAATCATCTTATTGGGTGAGTTAGCCTGCACAGTTGCCATAAATTACCCATCATTGACATGACAGCTGCGCGGAGAAAAAAAATAAATTGTGTTTCAGCACTAAGAAACGTCTCTTTCTGTGCTGAGCAGAGAGATAAGCTTGTCCCAGAGGGAGTGGATGTGTGAGAGAGGGATGGAGAGAGAGGAAGAAGGCATGAGACAGGCTGAGAGAGAGGTAATATTGGGAGATAAAGAAAATTCCAGAGACATTCGGAGACCTGTTCCCTTGTTATCGGACAGAGCTTGTCCTCTCTCTCCAATTTGCAGTAAGGCGTCATTAACGGGCTACATTGTCCCACCCCGTCCTGATGCCTGTCAAAGAATCATCAGCCCCAGCAAGCAAATGAGAACACACACACACATATGCACACTGCTTGTCATGACACATTGTATGTGTGTTCTTTTTCTTCATTTCTGTCTCTCTTCTCTCATTTGTATATTTTCCCATGCAACCTTCTCTCTCCCTCTGATCTGAGGTAGTGTTTGGGGACATCTCTGCCCTGCCATGTAATCTTGTCTGTAATGTCTTCTGTTCGATTTCCATAATTCATAGTGTGCTGTTACTTTCAGTGAATCTAAATGAATGCATGATCAACAGATGCTCGCAATGCTCTTTATTGTACACTTCTTTTCTTTCCTAACTCTTCCTGCCACGGAAATGCACCCTCTGCATTTTAGAAGGATTTTGTAGATCTTTTTAAATAATATATAAATAATATTTATATCTAAATATATTTGAAATGTAAATGCACACACACGTATATGTAGGAGAAATATGTTTATATATTAAATGTGTATATATAATATAAATTATCTGAATGTAAATGTGTGTATTTATATATACATAATAAATATAAACTGTACATGCACATATATAGACAAAACCTTCACGATTAATCATTTATTTTGTAAAACTTATATTTAGTATAAAAATATAATTTGTTTTAAATATATTTACAAAAAGTATATTCTCTCACTATAAAAAATAGCATATAGATAAAATATATATATATATATATATATATATATATATATATATATATATATATATATATATATATTTATTTTTTATTTATTTTATTTATTTTTTTTTTAATACACTAACTAAACTAAACTAAACTAAAAGCATGACTGATTACATCTGAATCAAATGTATGTCACTGAGTCAGTTCTTTTTCAATGAATTTTTAATGACTCAAATCAGCCTCAATTGAGTTATTGGCTAGAATTGATTTACTGAGTCACTTAATCTCTCAGACCGAGCTGATTTACCTTGTGACTTGTGACTACATCTTAAAAGTTGTTTAACATTATGATAAAGAACATCTGGTTTCATCAAAAAGTACCAAACGAGTAACACATGAATTGTTAAAGAATCACTTTAAAGCAGAGTCATTAAATGCCTTATGATTCCCATACCTACTTATGAATAATTTTTACATCTAGAGGACGTCCCCATTGGAACGTTTTGACAGATTTAGCTCACTTCTGGGACATTTTCGTCCCCAAAGTATAGCTAAGTAAACCCGCGCACATTCAAGCACATACGTTTTGCCATTTTCCAGCTCACTATAGCAACTGCATTTGCTGTTAAAATCTATTGTGCCGAGATAGTTTGAAAGTCTCACCACGTTTTAAGCAGGTATAGATTGTTCCTTTGCCAGAACGTCTCTTATGGAGTCTGATAATGAACGTTCCCTGTTTTAAAATGAGGTCCTTATGAATAAAAGTAGACATTATGTTTGACATAGTTACCGTTTGTGTGGTTGCCAGGAATAAACACAGTTTGAGAGATCTGCTGAGCCACTTTATTAGCTTTAGCTACAGCGTTTGAAAAGGACGACTTTCCAAGAGAGATGCGCCAATGAAATGTCAGCAATAATCTGCAGAATTTATCGACTCTGGAGTTAGCAATTCATTATACGCGAGGAACTCTTGTCCTTCAATAACTTCATATTAATAATTGTGAAAAATAAATCACACCGTACCGCCAGAGGTCACACATGCTGCCGAACGGAGAACAAAAATGGGAGCGCGTAATAAATGGCAAAGAAAATACTTAGATAATACGATCATATTAAACTCCGAAGCCATCCATCAGAGACGTGATGTTCGCATGCAGCAGAGCTTTTTATGTGCACGGATTTCCTTTATGTGATTATTCACGTCGTAACAAAGCAGCTTCATGGGGTACTACGCGCTCCGGCTTATCTTTGATCTCTGGCTTTGGACGGGACACTCCGGAGGTGGTCTCCAGCCATAAAAGATGTGCTTTCGACATCATTTGTATTCATGCGTGGTCGGAGTCAGAGGACACGATATGTCTGTCGCTTGTGAAATCAGAGCAATCCGTCTGGAAGTTTGCAGGGGAAAATGAATAGAATTGATCAGAACGGCATTTGAGGGGAGCTTGAGTTTCCTCAGCTGCTGAGGGCTGATATCCTAAACACGCGTGTGAGTCTGATCCTGTCTGTTTGACTCAGAGGAAAACTCGGATCAGATTTCTTGCTTTGTCTTTCATTTCTCAACGGGCTTTACTCTTATCACATGAAGTTCCGTTTTGCCTTTCACTTTCATGTGAGTATCTAGTCTCTCTCTCTCTGTGTTCTCTCTCTGTCTTTCGGCAGAACTCAGGCTCCAGATTAAAATGTTTAGAGGTGTGAGCTTTAATGTCACATCATCTGAAAACATTACGGCTCTAATAGGCATATTTGACTGTCTAAGATGGATGAGATTGAATATCGATTCCTCTGGAAACTAAATCGGCTAACTGCCCTTTGCCGAATTACTATTATAGATGAATTTCAAAAGCATCTCCAAAGTTAGTCACATTAGATGTGCTGCCAATTAAAAATGTGTCAGTTATAACAGGAGTCAGACAATTAACACTTAAATATGTGAGTTTTCTCAAGCAGAGCGGTTGGTGCCTTAATTGCAGACTCTCTGATAGCAATAATTGCTCTTTAATCATTTTTCTTCATATTATTATTTACTTCAAAAGTGCTTTTACATGTACATCTTACACCAATTATGTTTAATAAACCGACAATGTTTCATGTCGCGTAAACACCTCGAAACTCTGTTGTTTCAAAGGGTAGATCCAGCCATTTCCTAATTTCTGCACGTCAACTCTTTTAGCAGTTTCTGGGAATAGCTCCCCCCAAAAATCTATTCCAAACCCGCGTGATTTTCTTTCTTCTGTTAAACACAACTAAAAGGTATTTTGAAAACGTCAATAGGGTTTTAAAGCAATATGTCTGCCTTTTTTTGAGCAGAAACATTCTTTCGAGCTTCTTCTTTTGCGTTCCACACAAAATATTGGTTCGGAATGACATGATGCTGAGTAAATGATGACAGCATTTTCATTTCTGGTTGAAAAATCCTTTTAAACACACAATATTGCCTCCTTTTAAGAATCGCAGGTTGTCTGTAATGGTATGGGCAACCGTCTGTTGGGAGTCATTAGGTCCAATCATCGCACTGTATATGGCCCTGTAACGGCCAATAATATGAGGTCATTTGACAGCATCAAGTGCACCCTAGGGTTCCAACGCTCTTCCCTGGTGATCTTCCCATATCTTCCCAGGATGATAATGTGACTGCATGCTGCAGAATGCATTCATCTTGAATCCAAGATCGAAGTCAAACACCTTTCATGACTTTTCTAATGACCTGATGCAAATACTGAACCATTATGAATGTTTTAGTCTCCATCTCTCAAATAACTGAAGTTTTTCTTCTTGAAGAAAAGTCTTCATTCCATTACATGCAGATATTATTACCGCTGAGAAATAGTGTTTGAGATGAATGGGAATGCTGACGGATAGCTTTTCCTCTGGCTTGGATCATCATGGAAATTCTGCCTCAGTAGATCATGTCGAAAATCACTGCAGAGCCCGGAATGACTCCAACACTTGAAGGTTCATTAACTTGTGTTGATGAAAACTTCATGTGCATTGTCAGGTTCAATATTGTGGAACTGGTTAATATTTTAGTGCCCATTTTTTTAAAAGTTCAATTACCTTTTAAATTCACTGTGCAAGCACAGGAAAAAAGAGTACTGTGGCACTCTATTGTTTTGCATTAGCATAGCTTGGCTATAATTAGGCCCGAGCAGGTGCTCAGGTGCTGCTTTGTCTTGTTCTTGTTAAGTATTATATTATGTGCCTTTTTAAAAGGAATCTCTGGTGTACTTGCCTTGCTTCTTTGTCACGCTAATTAAACTGCTGAAGTCAGACTCCTCAAAGCTCAGCCAGGCCTGCGTGTGGAGGAGGATACGGATTTCAGGTGAACAAGTTGACAAGTCGCAAGAGGATCCCTCTGGTTTTCATTTGGTGTAGTCGCAAAGAAAGCATAATATGAAGCACATTCTCCAGACATAATTAGCTAATTATTGGGATAGTTTTCTCACGTTAACTCAGGCACATATATATATATATATATATATATATATATATATATATATATATATATATATATATATATATATATATATATATATATATATGTGGCAAAAAATAAAGTTGTGTTTAATGTTTAGGGTTTTAGAACAATTCTGCAGTTGAATGTGTCATTTCTGTGGCATTTTGTTGCTGGAATTTGAGGCCCGCATTGGGAAAAAAAAGCATGTGTGAGTTCGGCTAAATTTCTTTTTATCTCTGGGGAAGCTGGGTAATTAGATAAGGGATTAAAATGTTAATCTAAATTGTTTCATGACTTTCCTCTTTTTCCAGAAGGCCTCTTCTTCTTCTTTTTTTTACCATTCCAAAAGGTTCAAGGACTGTCATTCATTTAATTTTTTGTGTGTGTGTGTGTGTGTGTGTCCAGAATTTGTGTGTGCTTCAGTTATTTTGAAATGTGCAACAGTGCTTGAAAATAGTGCTTTTTTTCAGCATTATTATTATTTTTCTATTCAGTTTACATTTTCTATTCATTTTATGAGGTTTGAATTCTTAAAACATCTAAAAAGTTTAAAACCCTATATATATATAAAGCTCAACTACTTGAAAACCAATAATAATATAATATATTGGCAAGATTTGCTGCTTCCATATGGCCGAGGAATTGAAAAATGGAGAACTTGGAAGCTTCCTGCTTCTATAATGGCGTTAATGCTATGTTTGTGTACTTTCTCATAGATAAAATGAATTAGATGCAATATTTGTCAAATACACAGATGTGTTTGACATTTTAATGTAGCAACAGAAAAACTTTTCATTCAATAATTTATGAACTTTGCCTGTATATGCAAGAATAAAGTGTAGCATAAGCAATTTCTATTGCTTCAGCTGAATGTGTCAGAATAAACAGAAAACACGTAATTGTTGATGTCTGTGAATCTGGTGAATGGTGAAGCAGCTGTATTGTCATCAAAACTGTGAAGAATGTGGCAGTTGACTGCTCTTCTATTGTTCTTATAGTGTTTTAATAACATATTAATTATTATTATTATTATTACATATATATATTTTTTCCTTTTCCTGATGAACTTTTATTAGACTGCATTGGAAATAGGAATGTTAATTTAAGCAATTTTACTTTTCCTAACCAACAAACGACAGTCGTTAAGATATTATTAACTGACAAGATTATAAAATTAAATAGCGATTACGAAATACCTTAACCAACATGGTCACATCACTTGCAGAGTTAACAGAATAAATATTTTAACAAATATTTTTCTGCAAAATGTCCTAGTTATATGCCTATATATATATATATATATATATATATATATATATATATATATATATATATATATATATATATATATATATATATATATATATATATATATTCATATATATATATATATATATATATATATATATATTCATATATATATATATATATATATATATATATATATATATATATATATATATATATATATATATATATATATATATTCATATCTGTGTCATTGTATCAATACAATACAAGCAGGGTTAGATTTAGCTCTTTTTGTGACATAGGCAAGACAAATTAATCCCATGTAAATGCAGGAAATGGGATTCAAATGGAAAGTATTTTCTTATACTTCTCAAACCAAAGTTACACCCTTGCATACGCATTTCAGTCACCGATCAGTACTAGCCAATCTTACCTTGTGTAGAATATTATCCCCAATCGTGGTTCGATATTTTGCATTGCTGTTGAAAGAGACCAAATGATGTCACTTACTGGATGTGTAAAGGATATATATTATTATTTGGTAAAAAATAATAATAAAGTGTGATTCTATTTGACTTAAAAAAAAAAAAAAAAACCTAATGTTTTTGTTGTTGTTGTTGTGTGTAGGTCAGATAATTGACTAGCTTAAGATGCCACGCTTCCCATGTTAAACATTTCCATTCAGGGGAAGTTTCACATGAACCTAAACACCCAAGCTAAATGAAATGTCATGCTTTATTAGCCCTGTGTATCACACTCAACTCAACAGCTTTTAAGTCCCCTGGTAACACAAGGCTGTAAGTCTGGGTTTTTATTTCTCGTGCCTTTAGAGGGCAGCCTGTGATCTTCTCTGTTAGGCAAATGACCCTGTATTGTTTCCCTGTCTCGTTTTTAAAGTTATTCTGAAGGAAAGTTGGGCTCCTAATGACAACCATAAGAAAAGGAATCATTTACGTCTACATTTACGTTCACGGCATGCACTTTCCTTGAAAAGTACATATTGTGCAAGTGGCAATTACCAGAGTGGGTACCGAACAATCACAATCATTTCCATTTTCGCAACAAGTTCTTGTTTGAAACATCTATTTTATTTATATATATATATATATATATATATATATATATATATATATATATATATATATATATATATATATATATCAAAGTAAAGTTTGTGCCATTTTTCGGGTTAACATGGGGCGTTGAATCAATGGAAAATAAGCCCTTATTCCTTTCAAAGAACATTCGAGAGTCCCTGGATATTGATTAGACATATCTGGACAAGAAACTAGATAAAGCATATTGGTTCCTGTCTGCGTGTGCAAGGAGAGAAGATAGTCTAGTCTTTTTATAGTTGCTCACTAATCTTTTCTTTAATATATGTCTTTTTTTCTTGTGCATTTCTCTTCTTTTATCGCGCTTGTGTGTGTGAGAGAGACTGAGCTAAAGGGAGAATGAAAGGGAAAGAAAACGTAGCATTAAGCTCAAACTCTCACTGTCTTTCTCGGTTACTAAAACAAGTGCTGCCATGTCACTCGCAGGTTAGGTTTGTTTAACTGGATTTGTTTGACACCTTAAAACCCTCTTGCAGGCCTTTCCTGCTGAGAGAGGAGGCTATAAATGAGATAAACGATAAAAAGCAAATCAAATCTGAAATTTGGAGACATCTGTTTCACAGCACAGAAAGACTTATTAAAAGACTTCACACCTTAACTTCGACAGTTGGTGAACAAATGAACTGCCATATACGTTTAAGGTTGAGATCACTGCTGCCATGACTGTTTTACGTGTGTCGTTTCAGACTCGCCGTTTCTTTGGGTTGGCGACAGGTTGACCGATCATGGGGCTTTGGAGGCATTAGATTAGTCGATAAAAAGAGTGCGATGGTATTTTTGGATTTTCTCAGGGTGAGTTAGTGAAAATGTGCTGTGAATGTGTGCTTAAAGTGACAACTGAAAGGTGCGAAGGCTCCTTTTGATCAGAAACTTAAAAGATATTTTGGCTTTTTATAGTCTCGTATGAATCGCTATTGAATATGAGTAGTTTTCAATGGAATTTTTATAGGGGTCATATAATGAGAATTTGACTTTGCCTTGATCTTTATAAGAATTTATCAAGCTGTGAAAACACGCTGTAGCTGTTGACCATTTTTTGATCAGCAATACTTATTGTTTTTATTCTGAAAGAGGACCCTTAATCTGCACATACTTCCAAAAAAATTTAACAGTATGCCTGTTTTACTTTAAAAGCTTTTGTGACACATTTCATCAAGCAAATATTGTGCAAAAAGGCTTTTGCTGAAATACTATTATAGCAAATAATTGAATGCATTTACATTTTTGCCTTCTTGCCTTCTTTTTTTAAAGGCTTCTTATGTATGACATTCTATTTATTGGTCACCATTCAAAATAGTACAATAGATGCCGCCAATCATTTTACGTTTACACATATAAGTGATACCGTATTATACTGACCCCTTCCATTGTTTACAAATAACAGTTAATAGCTGATTTGTATGTTGAGCAGACCAATTACCGCAGTGCTGTTTTGGTAATTACAGATTGTACCTTTTAACACATTCAAATGAGCTTAATGAGCGAATTGGTTTTGATGGGTAAATCAAAACCGTTCCTCAACATTATGGTTGTGCACTGCTTTAGAGAGAGAAAGAGAAAGGCAGACCCCTGGTAAGTATAAAAAAAAGCAAACCCATTGCTATATTTCATTCGTTCTTTCTTAATTTGCATATCTAGGCTATTTTAAATCAGCCCTGCATGAAGCCAGTTGGTCGTTTGGGAAAGTTTGTCTTTTCTATTCACGTTACCCCAGAATCCTTCCTGAATGCTTTTATTGTAATTAATCCATCAAAATAAATCATGTAACACTTTAGGACATAACCACACAATAAGATTTTATTGGTTTTGTGTAAGAAATATGTGCATGTGTTTCATTTCATTTACTTTTGTTATTTTAAATCCCAATAGATGCTTTTTTAATTTTAGCTTAAGATATCTGTAAATTATATGTCTATAATGCAGATACGATGACAAAATGCAACACTGGCCCATGTAAAAATTCTCTAAAGTGACCTGGAACACTTAGAGGCCGGCCTGGGCATGTGACAATTCATTATACGATGCTTGCCTTAGAGGCTATATGCTCATATATTCATGATTTCTCATTTGAAGCGTCTAGAACTTTCTGGTTGAAGTTTCTAACTGTTGACAGTTTGACCCAGGAATGCTCCTCTTGAGATTTACCGTTTTTGGTTTTAGCGAGGTGACACTCTTTAGACACAAACTGTACCTTTTCCATGATGGAGCAAAAATAGGATATTTTTTTGATTGTGGCTCATAGCTGAGGTGTGTGTAGCCTGCAATGTGAACTGAGTGTGTTTTTTTTTGTTTTGTTTGGGGGAAGAGAAGAGAGGCTGTGGCTGGAAAGATTTTCACTAAACCTGGATTCAAGGCAGAGCAAATATTTGTTGTCTGGTGGTAAACAGGCATCACTCTGGGTCTCAGACAACACCATTTCCTGTCTAGACTGTGCTTTCTATGTACCGATATCTGTTATCAGTCATTAGGAGCATTACAAAAATAACCTATTTCTCACCAGAATAACACTTTCAATGTTTTTTTTTTTTTTCAAAATTCCAGTTCAATGTAATGGTTAATTTATTAAACTACTGTTTTGACCTTGATCTACAGTAGACTCGGTTTTGAGTTATATAAAAGTTAATAAATACAATCATTTTGTAGGTAATGTAGGTAAATGTGCATTTGGACAATAATTCATTTCTTTTTTATTTGTCAAGCTTTAAGATGGCCATGACCATGTCGGACAAATGAATTAAAATACATTGATTTAGTTGCACCTGCACAGTATAAAAAAAGACTATATAGCTTCGCTATAAACCGCATGCATCGCTTCATAATAGCTTTAATTAAATGAATGAACTTTATTGCATTATTTAGCGCTTAAGAGATCATTAGACACGCAGTGCTGCCGAAAACGTCTTGCCTGAAGAATCCGGAAGTGCAGATGCCTGTTTTGTGACCTCACTGTAATTTCATCTATACAGATGATAAATGAAATTGAGAAAATTAATTTCCTTCAAAACGTAGGGCCGTATCAACACTTTGTAACCCCCACCGTCGCCATGGTTATGTTGTTAAGTTACTGGCACATGAAATGGCTTAATAATCTGTATAGTAATTTTAATAAAATTAATTTCTGAAGACATTGTAAAGAGGTGATGACATCATAAAACGCATTACAGCCGTCGTTCATCATTGTGATTTTAAATTATGCCGAGTGATTGCTCTATGATGCGTTGCTTGAGGGACAAAGAACTGATAAAGGAGTTTAATTGGCTTGGAAAGGGCATGCGAAGTAAGAGTGGCCGATGAAGAGAGACCTTACGTGACCTTTCTCGGCCATTGTATGCAACCAGACCCGTATGCAGCCTGACAACGATTTATTCCAATTTAGCTGATTGAGTCTTCATGTTCGGTTCTGGTTATCAGAAGATTTCTCCTCTGAAGTCAAATGCCAGCGCTGTGCTGTGCATTAGATCAGAGAAAGGAAGTGGCTGATGGGCGGCATTTATTGGCTGATGCTGGACGCATCTGGTTCTGATTGATCTCTTTGGAGCTTTGTGGTGTTGTTTTGATTACTCAGTGTTCAACTGTTGCAAAACCCTGTTGATTTACTCAACATGGCACTATTTGGAGAGATACAAGCCTTTCATTCTTGGCATCACAAACAACCGTGCCTTTTCATGTAGTGTATTTAAATGAATTTGTTCACTTGGATTCATTATTCACGGTTTGGGAATGGTATGAATTGCGTCTATCGCTGACGGCGCTTGCATGACAATGTAATTTTAGTATTTATTTTATTGAGCTGACACGTTTCTGTGACAGAAATGCCTCACTCTCGTGAATATGTTTCATCGCTGGTGTAATGTTCAGGGATGAGAATCTGCATTATCAGATTGCACACAAGATCGTATCCATTAGATATTAGTTGTGAGTAATATCGGATTTCAAATTCAAATGTTAGCCATTATGTAGTGTTTACTTCATTTGTGCATTGATCCATGAGGAGCCCGTTAAGCACGGACGGGCAGTTGTTTTTCTTTGTATGTGTGTGTGCATGCATGCATATGAAATAAGTGCTAAGAGAGTGATGAATATATTAAACTCTATAACAACATAAGCGTGGGAAGCTCATCAATCAGCCTTACAGAATGACTTTAATTTGAAGCTTTGCATGGCTGGAATATGCTCTCATGAATAAAGGATTTAACTTTATCATGAGCTGGAACGTGTGTTAACAGAACGTGCAAACGTCCCACGCAGTTTGTCCATTTAGGATGGAAAGGCGCCCCCCTCCGAGCCAGCTGTTTAAAACTTTCTTAGTTATACATGGCATATGTACAACATGACATGACCTGGAATTGTACATTCTTTGACGAAAAAAGCTTTTGTTTTTTTTTCTCTCAATTAATGTGGACTTTTTTATTCTAATTTTGTTTAATATGTCTTTTTGCAGCAATTAAATGTACAGTTGTGATTGTTCTCTTCACTTGTAAAATTGGGAATTTTATGGGTTTTTTTTAAGATAAGAATAACAAAGTCAATGTAGTTTTTTGATATTTGTGTATTATATATATATATATATATATATATATATATATATATATATGTGTGTTTGTTTTTATTTTTATTATATTATTTAGTACATTATGACTTTTATGGGCATATACTCAAGGAGGATAAAAAACACAGTTCTATTATATAGTATATAGGCTTAACCCAAACAAATATATGTGATTTAGTGTAGTCAATGATATTTATATTGCCAACAAGTAAGAGGACATTTTCATAGCTTATATTGTAAATCAGTAAGATCTCACCGAGATCTTACAGAAGACTACTTACACAAAATGCATATAAATATCATTTGTCATTTTGTGTCTCGTACGATGGCATGATCAAAGCTCTGTAGTTTGTATTGTGGGAGAGTATGCACACTGAATGTGAGATCAGTTATTGTGGGTAATTTTTTTTTTGTTTTCCAATAAGAAAACATGCGCACAAAAATATGCTGGAAACACATTTACCATATAAATCTATCATGAGCAACAAAAACTCTCATGTGACTTTGCCTCAACAAATCATCATGCTCCAATCTCATTGCACACCATCTCAAATGTTGTTTTAATCATTCTGAAATGCCTCAGCCAAATTCTGTCATCAAAACGATTTGGTATAGTTACCACCCAGAGCTGTCTCATACAATTTCATTCCCAAACATCATCCGCCTCCAAACGCAAAATAACATGACACAGTTTATTGTGTTTTGTCTGCGCTCTGAGGTGCAAGTCATTTATTATGTAGGAAAAAAAAGAGTCCCAGGGCTTCCCCTGCTGCAATGACTTAAATTTCTATTATTAATAATTTACGCCAATTTCTCAGGAAATGGCGATTTTGTTCTTTTCAACACATGGGATGGAAATGGTGCTTTATTCGCATGTGTATATTTTATGATATTTTGTAATCTCGCATGCAAGTTTAATTTGCACCTTTCCATGGAAATGTAGCTAATGTGTGATGTTTTATCTTGAAAAATTACTAACGATATAAAAGTTATTCTTATGTTTACTTTGTAAAAATCAGATTTCGCTGCAAAGACGTGTGTATCACAACCTGAGGGTGGATATTTTAAGTTATATATATTTAAATGTTTTACTTGCTTAATAACTGTTAATTAGACAACAGAAGACATGAAGAAAATAATTTAGTTATCTTTATTAAAGATAACCTTTGAAGGAATTAAATGTGATAGATATTTATAGGCTTATATAGACTAATATGTATTCAGTTTATTATATTATGTTTTGAAAATTTGATGTATTGCAAGCTTGAACTCGCACATTTCTGAATGTGCAACTAGTGTCGATTTTTCTGCTTCACCTCGGTGCAGAGCCTTCAAAATAGAGTTGAGCATTGGCACATTCCAGTAAAAATAATATGATTCTGACACATGGCGCAATAGCGCTTCGGGCGACCCGAGTTTGAGTTCCGGCTCATGGTCATTTCTCGATCCCATTCCTCTCTCTCCTGTCCAGTTGTTTCCCGTCTTTCTCTGAACTGTCCTCTCATAATAAAGGCACCAAGGCCAAAAGTATAGCCTAAAAATTGCACCATGGGAATAGTGTCTAAATAAATAAATAAATTATGAGGAAAAAGATGGACTCTTGCGGTGAGAATATCAATTCAGTATAGTGCGGATAACATATTGCAATACTTTGAAACAGCGAACAAAAATGAATTCATCTCTATTACGTCCAACATAGCCCGAAACCATTGAGACTGGCGAGGAAAACAGATGTAGACGGTCACGAACAGTTTGAAAGCTCATTTATGATTGTCGTATCTCACCTCAGCTTTACAAAGATCCCACCTGGACAGATTGGGCCAGGTCTGCCTGCTGGTTTACCGAGCTCTCATGTTGTAGAAAAGGTCACCATGAGGAGCTAATGGCCATCATCACTGTGCCAAATTAAGGCTCATTAGACGGACCACATCCCGTGGGCGCCCGGTCTTACATCAGCACAAAGAAAGCCATTTTGACCTGCAATAATTGCCTTGATTGCACCATCCTCTGCTTGCAAAAGAACGGCTTGAATTCCCGATTCATTTGAGCATGTTTTTAATAAATGAATGTCCCTGTAAGATAAATTACTTGTCTGTCGTAGCAAAAAATGTAATGTAACAGAGGGGGGGGGGTGAAACTGGAAAGTGATGTATGTCCTTCATTGGACACAGAACATTTAGTTTTTATTAAGAGTTTAACACGTACACGATACATTAGTGGAGGTTCAGTAGCCGTAGCTTTGCTTCCCACTGTATTTCACCCTGATGAATTAGCAACTCAGCACACCACGTAAAATGACAAAAGGAAATGAGCAGAGCAGCATTATTATGACGTGTTGCACCAGGCCCGGCGAGGCTGGGTAATGTCTTGGCGTCGAGGCTTGATGTTTATTACTTTGGCTAACGTTACCTGCGTGACCCGGGTTGTGGTTTTCTGCAGGGGGAGATGAGGAAGGTGCTGGAAAGGTCAGCGTTAGCCTTGCTGTTTCATTAGCAGAGATGTGCTTTTTGTGTTTTGTGCCACAGCCAGGCTTCTATTGCTTTGTGAAATAATAGCACAGTCCAGAAAAATTAGCTCAGCTAAGTGATCGTGTGATGTCTTTGAAGTGTATAGCCGTGTATGTTTGTATATACGACATACAGATGACTGTGTGGAAAGCCTGATTTCATTCGCATGCATGAATATGAAAATGAAATCAGGGTGCTTGACATGTTCACACAAAGGCTGCATTTATCAAAAATACTGAAAAAAAATTCTAATAATTTAGAATAATGGTTTTCTAATTTAATATACTTTAAAATTAAATTTATGTGATGCGAAATTACCCCAGCCATTACTCCAGTCTTCAGTGACCTGTGATCTTTCAAAAATTATTATTATTCAATTAACTGGTACTTTTTTCAGGATTCTTTGATTAAAAGTTAAATATAGCAGAATTTATTTAAAGTAGAAAACTTTTATAGGAACTAAAATAAAGTAAAAAGAAAAAAAGACAAATGAATCTGACAAATGAACAAATGTGACAATTTATTATTATTTTGCATAACTAAATTAAATCAAATTAAAGTGCTAAAATGATTGAAACTGAAATAACGTTTTTTTAAATCGTCAATGACAACAGCGCTTTAATAAAATATGAATATAAAATATTAAAGCTAACTGAAAATGCAAATATTCATAAATAATACATAAGAATCTATAAATAATACTAAAATGAAGTCGGCAAAGATGGTTGAATGTCTGAAAGAAAATTTGGCTCAGTGAATAAATAAATAGGAAGTTTCTAGGGCACAATATGCTGATAACCTCAAAGCTTCCTGTAATATGTAAATCTATATCATTGTGCGTTGATGTATCATTCAATGGTAATCCTAAAAGAAAGCATCCAAGCAGTCTCATTGCTACCGTTAACCTCTCAGCCCAATGCAGCATCTGTTTGTGGTGGTGGATGAAAATACTCTCTTCACTTCCAATCTAATTTCATTTCATGCCCTTCTCACCCATTACTGGCTCTTTTCCGAAGGTGTTTGGTGTTTTGCACCTGCACAACCATGCCATTGTTAAATTCCGATGTTGTTTGGATTTTAGTCTACATAATATCGAAGCAAGTTACGCTTCCTGGCTTTGACGTCATATTGGCTATTTGCACTTAACATGTCTCTAAAAACAGAGATAAACTCTGAAATGAGATACATGCCGGGGGAATAACTAATTGGCAAAAGTGATCACTTTAAAAATTGAGTTCAGTGCTAAAGGCTATCAGACATGCAGTGTGTGTGTTTGTGTGTGATACACAATGGTGTGGGACCTCCAGCATGGAGAGGGAATAAACAGCCAGCCGAGGCTGCTTGATTGCTCTGGATTGTGGGCGGAAAAGGATAAATTAGCAATTCATTCTTAATTACAAAGACCAGAAAAACATTGCAGCTAACAAATGAAGCAACAAAATTACTGATAGGGCTGCGCTCCGTTTCTGCGCAGCGCTGAAGAATCGTTCTCCCGCAAGTCGCAGGGCCAAGCTCTGATTAATGATGATTTCTCATTGAATCTCTCCAAACATTTATGAATCTAACCGCCTCGACGCTACTTCCATAAATCTATGCGGGGGAGAAACATTTCCGCCTACAAAGTCACGCAGATCTTTGATCCGTAAACAGCGCTGCGCACCCCACCTGATCTCGCCGCTCTATCGGGGGTCATCGGAATAAAGAGCCCGTTCGCCTCACGTTTAATACAGCCTATTTGTGACGGTGGTTGTCAGTCAGTGAATGGCTGGCAGTCACGTCACAGTGGTCGGCCCGGGCGTAATAAAGAGTTGAGTTAAAGCCCTGGATACAGGGCCCGGAGAGCGTGTTTTGAAGTGCCGTGGTCATTCAGCAAGAGGGATTTATGGCCTGCGGTCCATCAGCTCTGATCTTAAAAGGCTGTGATTAACAGCAGAGAGAGTAGAGATGGGATTCAGCACTGCTGTAGGCAAACCTGACAAGGCCATACCACTCAGAAGCTTTTTACTCAGCCTGTTAACAAGGGGACTCATTTTCTCTTACACACACACACACACACATTGTTTTTCTGTAGGGGGTGGAAGATAGTAGCATATGTCTCTCTTTTAGGATTAAATATGTCCTTATGCAGAGGCTTTTGAACATATTTTTGTGTTGAAATTGACTGATATTCAAATCTATGTATCTAAATATATATTTACATCCGAGAGGCTGAAAAATTATAGCTTTTTTTAATCTTGTGAGAATTATACACTAATGTATTTAATAATTTGTCCTTTATTAAAAAAAAGTTTAGGATCCCAGGGTCTTCACGTATACAAATGATATTAAATGTAAATAATGTTATTGCGTGTGTGTGTGTGTGTGTGTGTGAGAGAGAGAGAGAGAGAGAGAGAGAGAGAGAGAGAGAGAGAGAGAGAGAGAGAGAGAGAGTTCATAATTTTAAATCCTTCAATCTTTTTTCTTTATTTTATTTGCTCAGTAGGGTTTAGCTGGTAATTTGACTGCAATATAATACATTCAGATGCTCTTAAATCAGTTTTAAGCCCATAACAACTGAATTTTGTCTTGAAACAATCTGAAATTAACTGATCATTCACAAATCAAAATACATAAAGTATTTACATTATTACAGTATTACATTAAATCCAAGATACTCTAAGGTCTTTTTAAAATCAGGTTGATCATTTGACTTGATAGCAAACTATTTCATCATGTCCTTTAAAAAAAAAGTAAATGTAAGTTATTCAAAAAACTATTATGATTAAATGCAATGAATTTTTACATGCTAAAAATTGTATTGATATTATTTATTATATTTTCTTTAGCATGTTGAAGTTGAATTCCTGTTGTTATTTTTATGAAATGTTGTCAAAGTGACTTAAATTTGAAGTCATGTGTTATATGTTTAAAATATTAACTGTATTTGAGAGTATTCTGGCAGGTGAATTTCAAAAATAAGTCAAAAAAGAAAAGCAATGATGATAGTTCAAATCACTGTGCAAGTAGACTGAACTAGGCTTACATCTGTGTTTATTTATCCCAGTGAATTTGGAATTTAATTTAATTATGGAACATTTTAAATTAGTTCCTCATTATAACATACGTTGCTCATAATGTTTATTTAAACATCATTGGAGTGCAAAGTCAGTACACTGCGATTAATATTCATGAGTTAACCCTACACATGAACATGTTCAGCATCACTGACCCTACTTTGTCTAGAAATAAAATCGCTCAATGTCGCTCAGGCAAAGGCAAGCACTTTTAACACCACACCATTAGCATGATCTCCCAGACCTGTTGTAGCGGAGACATTGTGTCAGCTGTGGTTGGCAGAATATCTGTATTCTACCAAATACGGATGCACAAAATTAGTATTGCACTCAGGTGCGTGTCAAAAGCAATCTGTCCGCTCACAGGGTTCGGAGTGTGAAATTAAATCAGATACACTCATTATCTCTTTGCACTACTAAAAGGTTTCAGGCATCTGAACAACCACAACCTGTCCCTAAAGTTTTATCTCACTTGCTTTCCCAGGTGGAGAGCACGCGGCCACTGTAACACATCCACTTCCTGCGGCCTTCTCCGACCTGCTGCCACACTTCCTGGTGGAGCCTGATGATGTTTATATCGTTAAGAACAAACCAGTGACCCTCACCTGCCGCTCGACCCCTGCCACTCAGATCTACTTCAAGTGCAACGGAGAATGGGTTCACCAAGATCAGCACTTGATCGAGCGTGACGTGGACCCTGCCACAGGTAGACCCTCTCAACACTCTCTCTGAGGTGGACAATAAAGCCGGCTGACCCACAGCATTTATAAAATGACACTGGAAAACAGGAGTGCCTATAAAGGAAGCTTTTTAGATGCGATTCTCTTTCTTCTTCTGTAGTATAGCACAAAATACAAGGACTTCCTTCAAAGCAATTTTCAAAATGTCTTCTGGTCATATCACGAACAGGGCTTGCTTTGTGCTCAGGGATTGGACTGTTGCATTAGTCTATCATAAAAGGCCGTTTTAGTTTGGATATTTCTTGGTTTTTGGAGCAGAGGCAGCAATATTAATAATTAAACTGCAAAAAAATGTCAGTTTTGTAATCTATTAATGTACATATGTCATTTAATAATAAATGCCTTACAGTGATTTTACTGTAGTTACCAGATGTTGTTATGCACACTGAAAGCTTTTGTAAAAGTGCAGGAACAGCAGTATTATATAACACTAATGTTCTGTTCTATTTATTGATAGTAATCATTTAGCTTAACCGTAGGCTGTTCATGGTTTCCCAGCAACATTATGGTCAAAGTTCATTCTGTAAACTTGGCCAACTAATATATAGGTTTTAGGTTAGAAATTAAACAACATTGATAATGTTATACTCTGTACAGGGATGATATAGAGTAAGTTGTTTTAGTATGAATGGCATAATAAACCAGTTTTCCCTTACAGAGTGTACGGTAACGTAATGAAGAGTTTATAAGCCGTGATAAATGATAACGGATTGAAAGCCAGATGTTCTTTACTGACATATCAGGCAGCTGATCAAGTGCAGTGACTGAAAACAGTACCTTTAATTTGAGAAGGTTCCACAAAATTAAGTATAATATACGAATAGGGAAATCTAAACAATGCTTTGATAATAACTTTTTAGATAATATATTAGAAAAAATATATTAATTCATAAAAAGTTTGAAATTAAGTGATATTGTGTAGGACATCAAAAATCAACTCCTTTAGTTTTTTTTTAACTGTTTGCTTTATGTGCTCAATATATTTTGGCTGTTAATTTAATTGTAATAGTGCCATTAATTTGAACGTTTGACGCTGTTACCGCTGTAATTAGATTTCAAACAGCTGTTACTAGCTTTCTAACTTGGTTGCCACCAAGTTTTTCTCTTTATCTCTTTATATCACTCAAATTATTGTCACATCTCATTTACTCTATAATTTAGGTTGTAATAGAAAATATATCAGATGATCTACCTGTTAGCGCATGTAAGGACAAGCTATAGGCAGTGCAGTAGGAGTTACTACTGTATTTTGCAACTTGAGCATTGTTGAGCATTCAACGCAATAGAAAGAAGCCAAAACACAAAGAAAAACAGAACCAAGTAACAGAAAACAAGCTAAAATGAAATTAGCATGACGCAGTAGAAATAAGGTACAATGTGACAGAAACAAGCCACAACACAACAAAATTAGCACAACACAATGGATATGAGCTGCAGTGCAACAGAAACAAGCCACAACACAATGAAATTAGCATTGTAAAAACACATTGTAAAACAAGCCGCAACTCAATGAAAACAAACCATAACACAATTGAAACAAACTGTAAGACAACAGAAACAAGATGCTACACAATGAAATTAGCACAAAACGACAGAAACAAACTACAGCACAATGAAATTAGCATCGGAAAACCACAACACAATGGAATAATCAAAAATTGCTAAATTAGCACAACATAATGGAAACAGTGATATGCATTATGTGACAGTGATTTCGCTGTTTTGTAGAGATTTCATTTGTTGTGAACCACTGGCAACTATAAAGCAAGATCGCATCCACCGCAGAATCTTCTTTTCAGTAGCGTTAGGTTATCGACACTAGCTTAGCGTAGCGCTAATGCATTAAGAAATGCTCTTTTAATTAGCAGGCATCGTGGAGGGCAGATACGATACTCTAAGGGAATTTACAAGACACTGGTGTAAATATAGTCATTGCTTACCGTTGTTTTACGATGCATTTTGAGAATTTCTAGGGATTGTTTTGGTGCACTGAACGATTCTGTCTAAAAATGATTAACTCCATGACAAGCGTATATACTATTGTACTAGAGATTAGATAGAGACAGCCTGTATTAATGTTCAAAGATACTGTGTTTCTTGCCAACTATAAACAGCACCTGTGGTTTGCAGTGTTTTTATTATTATTAATATACATTGGTTTTTCTTATTGCCTTTTTTGCTATTTTATGAAAACAATAAGTCACTGCCACATATCCCAAAATACTTAGTTTTATGTCTTGCAATGCTACTCAGCAATATTTTAAAGCTTGAACTATCTGTTTTTTTAAATGATTAGTGTCAGTTCCTTCAAACTAGTTCAGCATGGTTTCTCTGCAGTTTGTGATTTGTTTCTTGTTTTCCGAGACAGCTTCGTGTTGTAATTCCTCTGAGGTTTAATCACTCTCCCCTCCGAGAGCAGTTTAAGTGATGTAGCCGGTGCTGGAGCCGATTTGTTCAGCTGTACCTGTTCTTATGTGGACATGCTGTGTTTTCTGTTATTTTCCTCCGTCTCGTGATTGATTGGGATCTGCCGACAAGTACTCAGCTCGGCTTTCTACAATGATTGTTCCTAGCGTCAGTAGAATAAAAGAATTTCCTAAAGGGTTTTCTGTGTCTCCCGTTCGCTGTCTTCCCCTCGTTCTCTCAGGAGGTGGAGGCGGGGAACGGCTCGTCAGCATTCAGCGAGCGGATGTTTGTGTGTTTGTTTGACGCTGCTTGGCAGAGGCAGCGTAGGGGCATAGGGATTCACGTCACGCGTGTGCTAAGATTCAGGAGTGATCTGTAACTTAAAACCTCCAATTCACAGCATGACAGCTGATTGGGAGAGCTGACGTGCGGATGACATGCTGCGGAGGAGCTGCAACAATTTCTAGGGGAACGTCGCATTTCTTAAGATGGAGGATATGCTGCTAGGTATTAGAGCAGACAGGCATAAACTCCTGTCATCTGTCTATAACACATGCACACACCAGACTATTAACATTCGGTTTCTTTTGGCAGACAGTACATTGTGTTTATTTATTTAGCTCTGAGTCGCATTTTGAATGCACACGCACGTTCTTCATTCGCTGATGTAAAGTCGGCGAGTCTCTTTGACTGTCACCAGAGGCAGTAGTAGATTACATACATAGTGTATGTTTTGCCACCTGGAATTATGAAACAATTTCTCACTAAATTAAAACATATTAACATTTTATTTCATGTTAGAAACTTTATATTTCAGTAAAAAAAAAAACCTACCTGGCACAAACGTACATGGGTGAAAGACGAAATACGTACCAACAAGTACATATCACTGCAGTTTCCAAAAGAAATGAACACTAAGCTCCAACACCTTTTACAAACTCCTTTTCACACAAATGTATATAGTTACGACTGATAAAGCATAATTTTTGAAAGATTTGAAAACTGATGCTTATGAACATTAGCATCACACATATCCAACTTCATATCATATCTTGTTCAGTGCCCTACGGAGTACAGAGATGTACTTGAGAGGCGAGGAAGTTGAAATGGCATGGTTGCATCAAAAAAATGTGTTTTGCATGTGTTAACACTTTTGGGTACGTTTAGGGTTGGATTTAGTGTAGGGCATATTTTCCAACATGATAGAGCATTAACTTTTAGCAACAGTCTATTGATATTTCAATTCTGAACCATCACAATATATAGCTATATTAACGTAATAAAAATGTGCCAGGGTTTACACATTGAACCTGTGTTTTATCTCCACTCAGTGGACATCGCTCTTAAGCAAAATGTGCTGTAAAGTATGTAAAAATGGAGTCGCACAAAAAGTGCACAGAGGTACATATTTTCTTGAGACCAGGTTGAAAAAAAATCAATAGTGAGGTGAGCTAAATTTGATTTGAATGTATTTTACAGTTTGTTTGTAACTGTCTCTCTATTTTGACTGAAGTATATTTAGTAATGGTAAGATTTTACTGTAAAATAGTGATTGCGATTCTTTTTTTTAATTCACAGTATGTTATCTGAAGCATTGCATGAGTTGGGTAACTGTCGCTTTGTTTGAATGCGGTCTGTTGTCAACAGTGAGACAGTACAAGGTCTCAACATGACACCCCATTCCTCTTGCCTGTGTGTTGCCTGATGAATGGCCAGCGTTTGGCCAGAGATGAAGGACAAACAGATGTCCAACAGTATAGGTTTCCGAAGGTACCCACATTGATCTCTCCCAACTTCCACATTGTGCTGTCAGCAGTGTTTTGAAAGGAGAGCAGCGGGAGGCATCGTCTCCTGTGTAGTTTCAGAAAGTCTGGCTCAAAGTTAGTGCTGGGAAGTAAACTAGACTCCTGACTTTTCCTTTTGAATAGAAAAACAACTCAAACATATGTCAGCTTATTGAAGCGGAGAGTACAAAGTAGTTCCACTTGTCTTGCCAGCTCAGGTGCAAAAGGAAATCAGTGTTGTATGGATACCGTGTTGTATGTCATTGTGCTATTTTGTCATCCTAGCGTTTACATTTTAATGTAGATGCTTTAATGCATAGTGTTTTATGAGGGAATGCTACAACAAAAGTGCTGTCAGGGTTATCATTAAAGTCGCAGTCCGTAAGTCGCCAACTAGTTTGAACACTTGGTATTGCAGTTCCTCGCAGAATTATATGCCATGTGTGGGCTGTGCTCCGGCACGGATGAATCTGATGTTTTGAGGTGAATGTCTAGCTGACAGACGCTGCACTGGAGTGAATCGTGTACTTAGTAATCACAGATTCTAAACTACGTATTGGAATATATGACCCAAATAAAAATGTTGTCATCTGAACAAAGTAAGTAATAGATCTGCCACACTTTGATCTGACCAACTCAGGGAAAAAGCATTACAATAAATCATGCTACCAATGGTGATTAAATCGAACGATCAATTAGCTCATATCACATCAAACCCTGCAAATTATTATTGTTTTTGTACTTCATTCTCAAATTTTTAATGTTAACAACATTACCCTAAAAAGCGATAGTTTTGAACACTGTCTGATTATGTATTTGCTCAAATATTGATTTTAGATCATTTTTTTTATAGATGATTTTTGAGCAAAAAAAGTTACAGACAGCAGCTTTAACTAAAACTATTACAACATTTTTGCTCATTGAAATAATCATGAAAAATTATTAATGAAAACATGTTGAAATACATTAAGTTAATTCAGTTTGGTTAAAGCTGATGTTAAAATGACTAAAAGCTAAAACTGAAACCAAAAAAATCTTTAAATAGTAATAACTGAAATGATCAAATAAACATAAAAACAAAAGTAAACGTGAAACAAAATAAAATAAAATGCTAGGCTATAAAAAAAGTTCAAAATATTCATAACAATATTCGTGTATAAATAGTGATAATACTGCTTAATGTAACTGGTTTATTTATATTCTACATTCAGTTTCTCTGTCAGTTTGTGTGTTTGTTTTGTATTTATTTTTTAACATATGTCTGTTAATAATATATGTTTTAAGGGTGCTTCAAATATGCGTCCATCATGGTAGTATTTGTAGTATGAAATTAAATTTAGGAAATTTTTTACAGACAAAATAATAAAAACATGTTGAAAGTTGGTCAAATAAATTTGTTTATTTAAATGTAGGTAAAGTAATTTCAAACTCTTAAGACTTAACAAAAAATAGTAAATTCAAAGAATCTTTTTTTCCCAGTGTACAACAACAACAACAAAAAATGCACTTGTCTTTACTCTTTTTGGGGTGAAAAATTACCTTTACCTATATCTCTTAATAAGATTCCCCTACAAAATCAGTATGTTATATTAACTATCTATATTTCAAAATGTCTTCATCATATTTCTGCCCTCATCATTAAGACTCGTACTGCACAGTCCCTCGTTCTTATCAGGGTTTCAGTCATTGGTACCTTGAGGCAGTTTGATCTCATCGATGGATGTTTTAGTTTGCAAATATCAAGTTATCGACAACTATTTGGTATCTGTCTGCTTAGCGCACGTCTCCTTTATATCTGCAGCGTTTACTTGAATGAAGAATAATACTGCGATGTGTCCTTCCTCTCCAGTGTATCAGTGTCCACTATCGATTCTTTCCTGGGAGTCTATTGGTTCTCATTACCTGTCTCCAGTAACTTATCTCAATTGTATTTCTCTGGCCAGTTCAAAGCTTCTCCCCTTCTGCTTTAACACACTCACACACTCACACACACACATACAGGTTTCTCATCCTCTCGTCTGAGGAAACTAAGCTAAGACAGGGGAGAGATGAAGACATATCCATTCAAAGAGAAATCAATGATGACAGTGGATTTGCATGGACCAGACCTGGATGCCGGCTGATCCATTATGGCAATATTCTCGTTTAACTAACTGCAGTCTCAGACATGGGCTAGAAAGATTGCAAATGCTTCGGATTGTCCGATTATATTTGATACGATGCCTCTGAAAGGCTTTCAGAGGAGATTAATAATATGCTTTGATCTTGATTTTTATCTCATACTATCTGTCTAACTGGACAACATCTCATTTGCCACTTATATGGTCATTTGCGGCAACACTTTAAATGTAATTGTCAGAAAATCTGAAATATTTGTCTCTTTAAAGATAATTCTTTGCACAAGACACCTCACTGACTAGTAGATATGCGCTAAATTTCATTTTTCCCCATGAGCCTCTTTGACGTCTTAGCGGTCCTGGTTTCGTTTTTATGAGATTGTTAATCACATTTGAATTCATTTGTTATAGCAGCATGAATTTTTGATAATATTTTCTCAATTAAATGAAAGTGAATTTAAGTAAATTCACATTCCTTTGGATCTGATTTCCTTCATTTATTTTGTTAAATGAGCATTGAGTTAATGAGCACATTAATTTTTTTGCCGTGCCAACATTTTGATCTTGTTTTCGCTGTTCTCGGGTAAAGCTCCTGGGTTCCTACAGACAAACTAAGATGATTAGCACAATCACTTTTAATTGATGAGGCACATTTCTGCCAATTTCAAAGATCTCAGGTAGAAAATGAGAATTTCGGTGGCCCTTTTACCATCTGAATTATAGGGGAGTGTATAAAACATTTAGCTTGTGGGAGAGTGAGTGCATATCCTAAGGTAAAATGAATTATGGGCAATTTTCAGAAACTAAATTTTGAGAATTATTGCCACCCTATCCATATACTCGGAACAGTGTAATTAAGTTCATGCAGACTCTAATGTCTTTGATTAAATGAAGCCATTTTTTGGCATGCTAAGATTTGTCTTGAAACATCAGGCCTCCTGGTCATTCATTTACTGAATAACAGAAAGAAAAGCAATCACAGGGTTCCATTTACAGAAATCATTATTATTCATTGTTATTTTTTTTTTCAAGATTGAAACTACCTTATAGAGTTGATGTGAATATATTAAATAATATTATATTATTTATTCATTAAACATAAAAGTCTAGCCGAGCAGACCACTGAGGAATCTAACCAGGACCGCATAGTGTTTTAAAGAGAAGATAAAAAAAAACACATTCAGTTGTGTTAAAATGAATACTTTTATCAAAAAACAAGTATTATATTAAACAAAATTGAAAGAAAAGACCTTTATAATGGTGGTACAATAACAATAATTATAATAATGTTGATAATGATAATAATAGTCAAGCTAATGTTTTGTTCAGAGCAATTCTTTTTTATTTTAACATTATTTCAGTTTTTCATACTGTAACAATATGATAATATAGGTATATAATTGTTAAACATAAGAGACATCTTTCAAAAACATAAAAAAAGAAATCTTCTGAGCGGTACTGTGTGTGTTTGCATATGTTATTTTGTATTATACAGCAACTTTTACAGCAAATATTATAAAGACTACAGATGAAGATTATCACACGTCTGAGAACATCTTGCTAACAATGTAGAAATACGAAGATGATGCTCAACAGTGATGAAGCAATCTTTAATGGGTTGTTAGAGGGCTGAATCAGTCAGTAGCTGATGTCTCTACAGCCGGGGCTTTAATGAGCATCAAAAGAAAGAGTAGGAGGAGAGGACAGCCATTGTACCTCTAAATGAACATAATCGTCTCGTGCCACCTGCTAGACATCAATCAATAGCAATAGGGCTAATTGATAAGGCATTATTAGCAACTTTCCCTTTAATGGAAATTGTATTTCATCCTGTCTAAATGGCAGAGAGGGGTTGGCATTGAGGCATAAGGAGCAGATGGCAAGGTCAACGGCTCCAGTAATCCAGCGAGCAGACAGACACATTAACTGGCCTAGTCGGGTCAGCACCAGCGAGGGGATCTGCGGTACTGCAGATGCTTCATAAAGAGACTGTTTAGAAACCGACCACACGCAAGCAGTCTACACGAAAGGTAATATCGCTGACCGTAAATCAAGTTCCCTGTCTTGAGGATCAAATCACATCGCTCTGTAAAAAACATTTATTTTTTTGTTAACGTTGGTTTCGGGCCTAAATTAATCTTGGGTTCAGATGGCATGCCATGGACCACAAACAAGCCATTTACAAAGTGTCTCATGTACATTGCGCTAGATTGCACTGTAGACTGAGACTAAAACGCCGGAGCCTTTACAAAATTTGCAAATTTGAACTCTGATTGCATGCTTCTTCATAATTATAGGAAATCAGGGTGTGCTGGATTTTATTAGTCTGCCGTGCTTCCTTTTTAAAAGTTAAACAGGGAACGAGTGCTGTGCTTCTAAGGAATACTTTCTGCTTTTGCCATAGTTTGACTTGCATTAAAAGTTTTGCTCATAGTTAGTCTGCTAACATATTGGCTGTTTATTACTTATAAAGGACATATTCTGCATGACCATATTCTACGTGCCTAATCATACCTAAACTTAACACCTTACTAACCATTAATAAGCAGCAAATTAGGAGTTTGCTGAGGCAAAGTCATAGTTAATGGTTTGTTAATGGTGAGAATTTGACCTTAAAATGAAGTGTGACCAACTAATGTTCTTAATTGCCATCTTTGTGTTCATTTAAATAATCCATTATACTTCTTGTTAATAATTTTAATCAAATTAGCTACAAAAGCTTTTTGGTAGAAATTATGGTTCCTCTGACTGAGGGGAAAAGCACACGCACACACACACACACACACACACACACACACACACACACACACACACGCACACACACACATACACACACACGCATGTTGTGTTTCCATGTTTTATGGGGACATTCCAATGTTTTTTATACCGTATAGACTGTATGTATTATTGTCCTACACCAACCTTAAACCTGTCCCTTACAGGAAACTACTGGCATATTTAGATTTTCAAAAAAATTATTCCTGTATGTTTTATAAGCTTGTTTCCTCTTAGTCAAAATTTACTGGTATTTCTATCCTTGTGGGGACATTTGATCCTCATAATGTGCACACACACACACACACACACATACTTTTGAATCATTTCAAAGCAAATACAAAAATGCATATATTGCATTTTTAGCATACACTTTTTCTACGTGTTGTTGTAAAGGTTTAGAAAGTTTTTCAGGTGTGATTATGGCTGTTTTGGCTACCTCAGGCTGGCTTAATACACTGACCTGATGTGCCCCAAATCTTCTGCATTTAGAGAAAATGTCTGGCACAAAGAAGAAGTTCTGCTGGACGATGAAACTGCTCCTCTCAGTACACACAGTCTGCACTCCCACAATCCATTTCAACTCAGCCCATAGCTTACAGCTAGTAAGTAATTACTTTTTGATCAAGAGCTATGCCCTTGTTGTTGCACAGAATGCAATCTAGACTAACAACATGCCTGTGGTAGTGATTCAAGCATTTATTTTTTCTCACTGTGCACTAGGAGACCAATGGATTATCAATACTGTACCATTAAGATGTGTTGCTTTTTGTGGAAGGAAATGAAGATTGACACCATAGAGCCGCTGCAAAGAGCCCCGGAGAGCTGTTTACTTCACAATTAAAATGGCAGTGATGGGAGTGAAGAGAGGAAATGTAGTTCAGGATTTGAAAAATGCTCATGGAATGGCATAGAAAATGGGATGTGGCATCCTCAGGGCCGGTGTTGGAAATATTCATACAGTGGGTGGTTTCAGTGGCACATGTCATGGATGCTTGTCGTTTTGCAGCCCTGTAGCACTGCAGGGTACACGGAAGAACAGTAATTGGTGAAAGAAAGTTTTGCTATTGCATTTTATGCTTTAAAGTGTATCCATATTTAAATAATATCAACTCATTTATTATTTATTTATTTTTTTTTATTTTTTATTCATTTATTTATTTGTATCAACCATTTGGCCCATAAGGTATGATTGATTTGAAAAAATGTTGTGATTTAAATGATGTTTTTATAATAGTAAATATATATATATATATAAATACTTATTTTTCCTTAGCAAACGAAAAAGTCTTTCTTCTGCCTCGTCGCCCGATTTAACATTTTGATACTTTTCAGTGACAGGTGGAAACGTTTTAGTAGATAAAGCAGATAAAGGCACTGTTAAATGAGATTTTATTGTAGCCAGTTCAGTTGTTTTTCTTCATATTTCATAAAGCAGAACAAGTGCTACAAGGACAGCTTGACAGAGATTGAAGCCGTAACTAAGGGCAACAGCGACTAATTTGATTGACATGTGTTGCTGCTCCGCCTCCTCCCTCCATCTCTGATTGTAATTCTCTATCCCCACCATACACCAGCATTTTGTATCATAATCATTTTGCAAACAATAGCAGGAAATTCCTGTTGTTTTCCTTTCTCCGTCTAGTTATTCAGAAAGATAGAAACGTTCAGTGCGTAGAAACACTGCAAAACAGCATTGTGCAGGTGAAGATGGGTGTTATTACATTTTAGACATGCAAAAAATAAAAGTACTTCTGTGACTAGGTCTGCTTGTCACTCAAACCTTACCAAACATAAACAATCCACCAAGACATTTACAGTTTTAACTGCCACCAATCAAGTAAGATGATTTTTGATGCAGATCAACACCTGTTCGGCTCACGTTGCTTTATAAATAGATCAGCCGCTGGGAGAGGAGGGAGGGGACGTGACAGCTTAATAGTCCGTGAAGATTTTGGATAGGCAGAGAAACGGGGTGGATGACAGTTTGTGCTTTGTGTGCGCTAGCCCTTAGGAACGAATCAGTATAAACTCACTTAGCACTCAGACAAATATCAAAACATACGGCTCTTCCTTGTCAGCTTGAGCTCCAATCACATGTTGGATTATGACAGAGGATGTAGTTTGGGACAAGAAATGCTTTCTGAATGGATTTGGAGTAGGTCTAGATTGCCACATGATATTCGGGAAAGCAGCTGTTACAGTCGGCGTACTGCTCCCTAAAGATTCATACTTTCAGAAATATCCTTTGTTCATCAATCATATTATCTAAATACAGTTTTTTTACATCTGGTATTGGCATCCCGCTCGGTCTCTATGATCACAAAGGCTGCATTTATTTGAACACAAAAATATAATAAAAATAATATTGTGAAATGTTATTACAATTTAAAAGCTTTTTTTTCCCACTGTAAAAACAATGCTGAATTTCACCAGCCATTACTCATTACTCATACTTTTTCCAGCCTAATGTTTTGTGGACGAAACATTTAAGTAATATATTTCCCAAAACTGCAATGAAATATTTTTTTAGTAAAATGTTACAAAAATATGAATCAGTAAAATGATTATTAATAGCTGAGCTCCAGGAATGATTGATAATAACTGAGCCGAAAATCAGAATATTAGAATGATTTCTGAAGGATCATGTGACACTGAAGCCTACTGTTCTCTGTCTTAATCTTTCATAAATGATCAGTGTTTTTTAATCAGATGGTACTGTAGCCTACATAGCCAACAAACTTGCTGCTGTACACCAACTTTCTTGTTGCTGTTTTTTGCTTTGTCAATATGCCATGTCATTCTGATGAGTTAAGTGATGTATATAGTCACACAACCCTCCCTTCATAAATATCTGATCACAAGTGCTCACAGGAGACTCGTTTAGTTGTCTTAGTTGTCATTTGGTTAATAAAACAGTTATTTTGCCATGCTGTCAAACGCCTGTCTGCTAGGCAACATATTTAAGAGACATAAAGCCAAAAGATAGTGTGATGCCAGCTGGTTTTCATGGGTTGGTGGGCCTTTAGCTTGGAGCTACAGAGAATATTTTGGCCGTAGTATGTCCTTAATTGGTTTACCTTAACATCTACTTGCTGACAGATATGCCTTCTGGTTAAAAAGCCTGACAGAAATGGAGGTTTAATGAGGCTGATATGATTTTTGTTAGCTCCAGTGCTATCAGCTAGCAGATGGACCGTCTCAGTGTCTATCTGTAGCTTTGATAATTTATTACCTGAGGTGTAAATTGTCAACAGAGGAATACCTTCTGTCAGAACTGGATTTATTCTTGGTTGTTGGCCTGCTACAACCAACCATGGCTCATGTGGCCAGTAAATGTAGCTGGAAGAGGAATGAACTAACAACTCGCGCACACACATACACGATAACAGAAGCTGCTATGAAATACAGCCCACCTGTCTATGACCCTTAGGAAACATAAGCATGGGAGAGATTGACTACCTATAATTCTGTCATGATTATATATATATATATATATATATTATATATGATCATGACTCATATAATATATGAGTAGTATAAACCTAGTAATTAATGATTGTGATTAATGTAAAATGTAATTGTGATTAATGATTAGATTTTTTAATTATATAATTGTCACTGGTAGAATGAACTGAATAATAATACTATTTTAAATATATATATTTTAAATAAATATATATATATATATATATATATATATATATATATATATATATATATATATATATATATATATATATATATATTTATAACAAAAAGTGCCACCACATATTAATTATTATTGTTGTTGTTGTTTTTGTTGTGCTATATTCAGCTGGGATAGATTTGTTGATATATTGCACATAATAAATAGTAGTTTTACATTTAAATTTTTTATAATATATTTTCTATGATACTGCAATAATAAATATTTGTCATTTAACTGATTGCTAGTATATATCCGTATATATATATACCGGTATATATCGGTATAAAATCATCAATAATATTACAGTAACCAATACTGATGAATTTGTCCATCAGTCACTTAACTGATCACTGTTACTGTATGGCTTGTTTAGTTAGACAGTTTTGTAGTCTCTGTTTTTCACACAGGATTACTTTTTACGCCAGTTTAAATGATACATTTCAGTTTGATACAATTGTTACCTGCGAATGATGTTAGAATGTGTTGACAGTGTTGTCTTTACTCGACTTTCTAAAAATACTAAAGCAAATTAGCATTTCATCAGCCTCTGTGGATCTGTGAATTCCTGTCCTCTCTTCTCTGAAGAAGCTATGAGTGTTAAAACAGAGCCCCCTTCTGCTGCAGTACATGATCATCGCGTGCTGATCTTACATCACATCAAACAAACTCTCTCCAGAGGCAATTTAGCATCAAACATCCAATAAATAACCGCAATCAGCAGTGACATGCCAATATGGCGCTACACGCAGATCGGGGTGTTGATGGCATAAGATAAAAAAATCAATCAGCAGAAAAATGACAAATTACACCTTGAGTTGAAATGATCTTTCAAAACAAAGGGGTCTTACAATACATAAAGGAAACTCAGGTATGTTTTCATGTTCTGTTATGAAATAGTCTACCAGATATGCCCGTGTTTCACTGTTGCAAGGGCTTTCTCAGGTTACAGACGGTTAGGATTTAATTTAATATCAGTCACATAAAAGTCGACATAAAATCATAGTGTTGTCTTTCATGGCGCTTGTAATCACTCTAGCTTGCTTTTCCGTGTCACAATCCATTTCAGAGTTCTGTAGACATGAATATCAGTGTATTTTCCCGCAGATTGACAAGTTAGCATGCTCGTCAGTTGTTTTTCTAACCTACCTGCGAGTGGTTTCACCTTGAGCTGGCATTGGCCTGAACTAGACTGGATTGATTGGTGCCGCAGCCACACGCTGGGTCACCAGCCTTAAATAATCCATAATAGAGCGGCGAGCGCGAACGGGGGGCCTTGAACAGCGTTCACAGTCGCAAATGGACAGTTCAATCAAATTACAACTAGCAAAAAATATTCCTGTAATAACTAAAATCCTTGAACCAAGCCTTGACCCAAAAAGTGCACTGGTTGGGGGTCCCTGGATGTGCTTGCATAGGCCCCTCTGTGGCTGATGGATTTAATGTGGCCCTTGAAACAGTCAGTCTGTCTCTTCTCTTCTTCATAGACTGCTGCTCACTGGAGTGAGCCGAGGATTACAGTATCTTATTAGTGCAGAAAAGAGACAGCCGTTCACTGAGTCATCCTGCCTGTTGGTCCACACGGACCACACATCCAGCTTCAGAGCACCTGGGGACAATGGCTTTTTTTTTTTTTTTTTTTTGAAAGGAGAGTTTGAAAGGTTTTTTGGGGGAAGGATGGACTCTAGTTTTGATGCTTTGTCTGTGTATGGTATTATTTGGGACTTTTTATTATTAGTGGTGCTACCCAAGAGGTATGTTCAGATCCCTACCTTTATTCACCATTTATGTTCTGAAGGATACCTCTGATCATTTGGCTTGTTGAGGACGGGGCGATTTTAGTTTTTAGGTAGTTTTTTTTAAGTGATTAAAAAAATCCCATAGATTTAGTGAAGGAGAGACCCAAACCATATATTGATACTAGAAGTGGGCCTTTTTTATATAAATGTTTACATTTAAATACAATTTTATTTTGTAATATTAATTATTGCTTTTTGTATGTTTTTTTTTTTAAGTAGTATCAATGTATGCACATCATTTCTATTTATTTATTTTATACATTTATTTAATCTATCAATTTTATTTATTATTAATGTTTGGTCAGATTTGAACTTAAGCATGTGCATTTATTTATTCATTTATTGTTTTATTGTTTCATTATATGTATTGAAATTTATATGTAATTTTTTTCATTTAATAACTGAATTAATGTAAAATATCTTAACCTAATTAAATTACTTTTGAAAGTAAGTTTAGTTTTTTCTTAAATTTAATTTGATCATTTATAAAATCTTACTGCTTTTTATGTTTTTTTCATATCTAATATTTTTGAATACATTTTAATAATTGCCTTATTGTAATACCTGTTTTGTATTTTCACATTAATAATTGTACTGTAATATTGTTAAACATGTTATTGTTGCACAATTTGTATTCATTTTAAAACAATGCATATCTATTTAATTTATTAATTGTATCATCGATCTTAAGATTCGATGTGTGTTAAATAATGACGTTATTTATCGTTTCATTACTTGTTATTTTTATTCAATTTCATATTTATGTTAATGCAATCTGGCTTTAGTTTTATTTAATATAATTACTCGTGGAATAAGACTGAAGAAAAGAAGAGTGGAGGAGACGGAAGGGGCAGATGTAAACTCATATTGACCTCACAAGCATCATGCCTCGATGTTTCGGCGCACAGCTCTAAATTCTGTCAGAGTTTTAATGACATTTTTCGAATTGCTCTGATTATTCATTTGTTTGTTTACCTTTGGCCGGGCTCAGACGTCCAGAAGCGATAACGGGTAATGAAAAGAGCGTAATGCACTGAAAGAGAGTGATATGTTTGTCAAACAACATGGTAAACATTACATTATTCAACACAGTTCAAAACACTAATGTCTTTTAAATGCGTATTTACCTCTCTAATTCAACACTAATGATAAACATCATTATTGCCACTAGTGTGTCCATACAGGTGATGGAAGCAATTAAACTATAAGATTCAGTGCATCGGAGAGTGACACTTTATTTCAGCTGAAGTCAATAGAAAACCAGAAAGTCTACATTGTGACCTTTTGACTGACAGTTGTGTGTCGTTCTAGTGTAAGTCGGTTCCCTCTTAATCCAAGTTCCCGTTGATGAATCTTGGCTCCTCGCGCTCTAGATGCGGCCTAATTGAATTTCCTCGGTCACAATGAAAACTTACTCCAACCTGCCAGTTTTGGGCTGCGCCTTTGATAAGCAAATGACCCCCGTGGAATTGAGGTCACCGGCAGCAAAAACAAGAGTGAGTGAAAAAAAATAAAGTCTCTGCGCCAGTCAAGCCTCCGTATCAACTCACAATAGAATAAGAGCAGCGATGTCACTGCGGGTCCGTGAGTCTCGTCTGTATTTCTAGACACACACATGCTGTTTGATTTAGCAGCCTCATCCTCCTCACAATGAAAGTCCTTTATAGCAGTAATGAGAACTGTTACTCACACATTTGGAAGGATAACATACTTGAATAATGCATCTCTTTGCCACCTAGTCGCTCTTCTAGCAGCGCTTGCCGCTCCTTTTGGGAGCTGTTGGTGCAGACACAAGGAACAGATGTTCGCCGCTGCAATAATATGTAGAGCAGTCACTGCAAAGACACGCTGGGACTGAGATAAAGTTATGGTGTAGTGTGTCGGAACGGGATGTTATCATATCCCCGGATTCTGCTGTAAATGCACCGTCGAATCCGACCAGGACCCTGTCTAGTTCCCTGGAGGAAACATCTCATCCATGGTTTTCCCTGTGAGACTCTGGGCTTTCTGTAAATACCACGGTCGAAAGGACAGTTTAAGACTGAAATGAGAAAAATTCTGTAATGGTTTGCTCACCCTCGTGTTGTTGCAAACCTTTAAACCGTTTAGTTATATGTCCTTGGAATAAAAAAAGTCAGATTGTCAATACAGATGAAAACAGCCCTATAAAGAATGGTTACTATGCAGAAATTATAGTGAATTTCAAAAAATGTAAGGAAATGAGCTACTTAATCTTATTTATTTTCATATTTTTTAGCTACCTTATTTTATATTGTATTTTTGGAAGTTAGGACTACGGAGTACTAAGAATTTTTTTTTTTAAGTTTAAAGAACAGAATCTTCTTCAGTAAAAGATTACTTTATTATTTATATGTTTTGGATAATATTATGATATAATACTACATGAGAAATATATATCAGTTTACATTTATAGCATTTTAATTAAGAGCTATGTTGTTTTAAAATATTTTATTAATATTTTATTGGGCCCTGGCTTAAAAGCTTTAGCTCACCAAAAATAAAAACTTCCCACGAGTTAAAGACTGATGTTTGCATAAAGTCTCACTATTTTTGCAGCAGCTCTCAGAGTGTTGCATTTTTAAAACACTGTATCAAGTTTAAAATGAAAAGGAAACGGAAAAGGGAAAAAAAAAAAAGTATTTCTATGAATTTTTTTTTTCATTCTGAGTATTCCTTATGATGCATGCATTGAATTCTGGGAAATGCCTGGGAACTGGCTGACCTTGTGGTCTGTTATGAAAAATGCACTCGGTTCAGCTCACCCCAGAATGGAAAGCAGCATCATTATTATTCTTTTTCTGAATTTTTATGTCTGTATTTAATAATTTGTTAGATGTCAACGTAGAAAAATGGGACGGGTTATGAATTTTTAACAATTAATTTTGAAGGTGTGCCGCATGTATTGAGTATGCCGTCGCACAACACGACAAAAGCATAAAGCAATAACTCAGAATTACGATCCCATCTCCACAGGGCCTTTTTTCTTAGAGGGTCTAATAAATGTGTCTTCATTTTGGAATAATTTCCTCCGTCTGTGGGGGTTTCACACAGTATTGGAGGCGGGTGTTCACGTGCGACACTTGGTCTAAGAGTCAATTATTCTTTAACCGCGTGACCTCTCAGACCCCAAAGGGAGGGTTGCCACAGCGACCTCGCTCAAGGGCTCAGGGGTGAAGGTTTTAATGGTGTTCCTAGTCAAAGACTTCATACTCGGTTAATTACTCATTATACAAATCTGCATTACAGTATTATCCTGGCCTATCATGCAGCTAAATCTGTCATGCAGGAAAAGTGAATTTTCACGCCCGAGTAGCTGTTACAGGCCATGTGGCATATTCACAAAAGTGAGCGAAAGCGAATGTGGCGGCCTCAGCGGTTCGTCGTGAAGCGCGGAGGGAGTATGAGGTCAGAAATCCGGGTAATTGCTGCTAAAAGAAACAAAAAGCAATTAATAAAACAATCAGTGTTTAAGATAGCTTTTCCTCTGACTATTCCAGGACTATGCCTGTTTCCCTTAATTGTATTTTACGATTTAATGCGAACGATAATTACATTCTCTGAAAAAAATCACCCCTTTTAGTGGTCTAATATCATAACTATTTCCGCTCATATTGAATTGGTTACGCAATCTGAATTAAATGCAATGTGAGCGGAGCAATTAATTGAGAGTGTGTTATTTTCAGCGCACTTATTTTTTTTCTGGATTAGAGTTTTGTGCATTGAATCTCGTATTTCTGACCCGCTGCAAAAGTGTTTCGAGCCATCAGGGAGGATTAAAGTCCAGACGTTGTGTCAGAGGAGAGCGAGATTGTCTGAGAGGTCCATTTTGATGTTGACGCCCTGAGTAACACTGGAGGGTGGTTTAAATCTAACCGTAATTGCATGTGCTCCTAATGTCTGCCAAGATAGTGAGACACAAGCTCTCTGTGCTGCCCTATTTCTTTCCTGCTAGAGACTCTCTGCCAAGTGGTGATGGATGTGCTGTACATTGATTTGTGACAGACAGGATGGAGCAAGAACTCAAATGACCAGCAGGATTTGAGATGATGCATTTCTGTCACATTGCCGGAGCGTCTGACCGCAACGCAGCTAATTGCAGAATGCGGTTATTGGAGTTGTTTTGTGCTTATTATGACGCATTGACATTAAATGCTTGACTGCTCGTGCAGTGGAGTCTGAGTTCAGGACCTAGTGTACGGTCTACCTAGACGGCTTTTTTACATAAACACAAAAAATGAACATTGAAATGATGTCCAAAAATCTATTTAAATGCAGCTCTGGTGCTCTGAAAATATATTCAAGCATTCAAATGATGCCCAAAAAAAATCAATTATAATTTTGGAATGATGCCCAAGGATCTATTCAAAACATCTAATTGTTTTTAAATGTACCTATGATGACTAAAGAACATCTGAACATTTTTTTTTTAATATGTCCAGATACGGATGTAAATTGATTTACACATTTCATCTCACCTATTATGTAACATTTCTTATTGCTAAAAGAATTTAAATGTTTAACTATACAGAACGCAACTACGATGCACAGAAAATATTTGAAATGGGTAAAAATCAGTTTGAGGGTTTTAAAATTTTAAAACATTTGAATGGTAACACAGAATTGTTTAGAATGTTCATATTGCGCAAACAAATCAGTTATTTTTAAATATAATGTATGCTCTTACATAAAAGGAATGCCCAGAAATCATTTTGAGCTTTTGAGTACAATTATCATGATGAAGCCAGTGATACATTTTCAATGTCAACTTTTATATATCATATATAACTTTGAAATATATTAATGTTAAATTGTGTAAGTTTTGTGATTTTGATTAACTAGACATGTTTCAGGTAATTAATCAATTTTAATGTAACCTTTAAAATAGAGTGTAGAAAAATTACAAATTGGAAAAAAAAATGAATTCAGAAAAATCTGAATAGAAAACACAGAGTTTAAAAAAATCTAAAACAAGAAAGGGAATTTGGGAAAAATACTGATTTCATAGGGCCCTACAAGCCAAACAAGAGAAAGGGAGAGGAATGAATGAACAAGTTTGGTTGGAGAGAAAATCAAGGTGTGAGGAAGAGAGAGATTATGGGAGAAATTAGGAGGAAGGTGGTTGTTGAGGGGGATGTGGACATCTTCAAGGTCACACTTTTGTGTTGAGATGAGCGATAGCTATGGAAGAAAATATCAGAGAGGCTTAGGGGTTGAGGAGATGGTCCAGAGATAATGAAAAGAAAAATGATCTTTGTCTAACCCCCCCTCCCTTCATCCTCAAAGAGCTTTATTATGCATTACACAGTTTGTGTTGTTGGTGTTGGTTAACTCTGATGATGTTCATTTGTAATTGTCAGCTGAAAATGAATCATTTTGTTGGATGACTTCACACCAGTTGTATAGACATTATTCACCCCGCTGCAGCTGACAAATTATCACTTCATTCCTCTTTTTTTTTTTTCTCGCCCTCTTTTAATTTTTATTTTCAGAAAAGACCTCTGAGCTTTGATGGGATAATCCTAGCCACTCATGTCTGAATGGAAACGCACAGATTGAGTAACCAGGAAAAATATCTCCCACTGGAAGCTCACATAAATATTAATATCTGTTTATTTATTAATTCATCCCAGAAAGCGTATTAGAGTTTGGGATTTTCTATTTCGAGGTGGTTTCGTATGTCATACACTTCCTGCATTTAGCTAACAATGATTGTGACAGCGTTCAATCATCTGTCAGCATTCCGTGAATAAGACAAGCAGCAAAAATGCAAAAATCTGCACAAAACTTAGTTGTTAATTTGTTTCCCCTCTTCTCAAATGGCTGGCAGCTCTTCACTGGACATGGTGAACCTTTTAAAAAAAAACTTTGGAAACAGTGGACAGTTTACCACGTCTGTGAAAAGTTTGACAGCTGTGATACATTTTGCATTGTTGCCAAAATTTTGATGCCAGTAAAGAGCTGCTAATTTCCGCCAAACAATTTACCACACATTAACCACAAGTTTGACAAGAATAAACAGTTTTTACAAGGGCCTGGCCTCAGTTGGCTTCAGCTGAAGGGCTGTTTCTGAATGCCTCTCTCTGTCTCTGTCAGTGGCGCTGAGCTGAACATGTTTGCTTTGTCTGGTTTGGTCCCAGGACTGCCGGTGATGCAGGTGAAGATTGACATCTCCAGACAGCAGGTGGAGAAGATCTTCGGTCTGGAGGATTACTGGTGTCAGTGTGTGGCCTGGAGCACTACAGGAACCCAGAAGAGCCAAAAGGCATATGTGCGCATTGCCTGTAAGTTCAGCTCTGTTATCTTAGAACACAAACATTTTGACCGAATGCCGTCTTATAATCTGTTATAGTGTAATTAAATATGAGCACGGTGGTCTCCTAAATGGTCTCAAGTCTGTATTGATCTGGAGTGGAAGAGAAAAAACATGCAAATAATAAACGACAAGTTATCATGCAGAATAATGCAGATATAATGAAAATATATATATATATATATATATATATATATATATATATATATATATATATATATATATATATATATAAAACATACTTTTTTGAAAAGGTAAAAAAAAAAGTGAGTCCCAAAGCAAAACAATTGAGAACCACAGGTTAAAGGAAATGAGTTAATTTCCATCTTTCACTAGAAAATACAGACCCTGAAAGAACAAACTACATTAAGAGCTAACCTCTATGGGTGCCATGAGTGGAAAACACAATAGCTACTTAACAGGTGATTCCTCCCATAGACGTTGACTCCATTTATTTGAATAATCGAAAAACTGTGTAAACAATGTGTTTTGGTAAAAAGCATTTCTAACCAAATTAATTTGTCCCTAATGTCTTTAAAGTGCTCTACATCACAGTAGCATTTGCTCTTTTTTTATCACTTCACCGTAGAGTGTTTTGATAATGATATACTTTCTATTAAAAGTTATTTTGAAATTCCATTTAGCCAATCAATCTAACCACTTATGTTCAGTTTTTCCCCAAGGCTGATTGATTCAGTTGGTTTTATATGACTTATTTAATGTTTGATTGGGAAGTTTGATCAGGAAGAGCCTGTGGCAAGGAAATCTGCTAATCTGCAATGTAACACTTTGTAATTGCCTCAAGAGGCCTGGTGGTTTTGATATCTCTGTGTGATTAAACACCAGGAAACCGCACCACCGCACCGTCTCGCTCAGAACAAACGTCAGCACAATCCAGAGATGAAGACGCAAAGGATCTTCCTCTTCCTTTGGACGCTACTTTAAAATAAGGACGTCTTCTCAATACAGTCATGTGTTTATTTATTATAAAACAATGATTAAAGCATTGTGCGAATCAACAGGATTTGGGATTTATCTCAGCATGGTGCTTATAAATATTCTGAGTATGGATATTTATCTACATTCACCTCCGATTCACTGTGGGGTAATAAGAAGGAATTTTTTAAAAAATGCTTCCCTTAGAAGCAGCTCACCCAAAAATGATTACAGTGACCAAGGGCTCTGAAAAGGTACTATAAAAACTGTTCAAACAGAGTGTGTGCTACATAACTTTCAATCTGTCCCTCCACACAAAGTGCCATACAACTTCTGAGCACTTTCAATATAGCACATGAATCATATGGACCACTTTTGTGTCATTTGTATGGTGCTTCAGTCTTTTTTGGAGCTTGAAAGTCTTAGTCCCCATTCATTGCAATTGCACTAGGGTGAAATATTCCTTTAACACACCTCTTTCCTTTGAGAGTTTTCCTCTCAAAGTCATGACAATGTCATCTCAGGACTTGATGGCCATCTAATCCTTTGTGCCTCTCCTATTCCCATTAAATCCTAGTTAATTAAATCGAATGTCAAAGACCCCTCTTCACCTCTTAATGTTTGCCGAGGCCTGATTGGTGAAGACAGGCATGACATCTGTTTTGAGGAAACGAACTGGCACCGCCGTCATTATTGAGAGAGATTTTATTCCCCAGCATCTGAACTGAAGACAAGTGTGCTGTCTCAATGGACACCTTCTTCCAAAAGCTTTTTTTTTGTGTCGTAACAGCTATAAACGTTTATGCAAATATTGTTTTGAAATTGTGCCATCCGTAGTCAGGAGGGCAAGAAAGCCCTCCATCAAGAGTAATGCAATTTTGACGAGCAAATACAATTCGACTCGCATCAACACTTGTCCCAGGGGTTTTAGGTAGAGTGGGTGGTCGTGCGGATACCACAGCCTCGGTGCGGTATCGAGTAGTGGAGGAAGATAATGCAATTCCTCTTTGTTGATGCTTTGCCCGGGGGCTACAGACAACCATTCTCTGAAGCAACCAAGCAGGGTCTAATAAGCGCTCGGGTCTGTGATATGGATCCTTCCAAGAGAGAACTCCTGGTGAACGTACACGGTGCAAACAAAGCCCTGAGTTATATACGGAGGAGCTGTGAAGCCAAAAACACATTGCTAAATATGACACAGATAATGTTCGATTAAATGGCTTGGCTGTTTTACCTTCCTGGTGATACATGTACACATTCTGATCCACTTTATGACTATTGGAGAATTTTTGTCTTCAGAGCCTATAAAAAAAGAGAAACATGCAGTGCATTTAAAATCTCAGTGGTTTCCCTTAGACATTTCATTAATGCTCTCTTCACACTGACAGACATTTTAAAACTAAAAGCAGCAAAGTGAAAATCTGTGTCTGTATAAACCTCACACACACACAGACCGGAATTTAAGACGTATTTATTTGAATTGAAAATAAAATGTATGTGATGCAATGCAAAAATGAAACAGAATATTTCTGTAGTAGTATTAATACAATAACTTTATTTTAAATGCACATTAACCAGTTTCATTCATTTATCATGCAGTTTCAGTCTTACACATTTTAACTGAATATGGCTCATTCCAGAGTTAGCCATATTTAACCATGCTTGTATACCTGAATAAATGTTTTCTCAGTTGCATTTGTGCATAATGTATCATATCGTGTTAGAATACATGCCCACAATGCCATACCTCTAATTATTAAACATATTTGATATTAAACATTAAGTTCTGTTCTTTTATTTTATTTTTTTTACATTTTACAAGCATACGCAACCATTGCATATTTAGTTTATCATTCACATCGGGAAGCTTATGTTTTAGCTACAGTTGTGCTTGATCATATATGTTCCAGAGCACCTAATAACTAATTAACAAAATGATTTTGCTCTGCAGATCTGAGGAAGAACTTTGAGGAGGAACCGCTGGGTAAGGAAGTGGCACTGGATCAGGAAGTCCTTCTGCGCTGTCATCCTCCTGAAGGTGTTCCTCCTGCAGAGGTGAGAGCAACAAGTAAACATGTTAATACCCAACAGCTCTGCTAATTATCCCTCTCGTTAATGTACTTGCACAAATATACCAACGAGCCAGAGATCTGACGTCTTTCACCATATTCCGTCTGTTCCATGAGCTGGACTTGGATGAGGAACCACACATTGTGATTTGGCAACTCTGGGAGTCCAATTAATAATGCATGTATTTTTGCACTGGTGCAGGACTAGACCAGCCTGTGACCAGCTGTTGCAGCTCAAAAGGTCCATCCAAACTTCTAAACCTAACAACGGCGGCGTATTTGTACTTTATTATTCTATTTGATATATAATTTTGACTAATCTATCATATTATTCTTATTATTAATTATTATGAATCATGGTTACAACAGAAGCAGATTTCTTGCAATGAATGTTGCCAAGTTTAAAAGCAGAAACGTGACCTGTATGATTATATATAAATTTTACTTTCTGTGATAATCGACGTTATACCATAATAATAAAAATAAAAAAATAACATGTTTATTCTTTAATGTCCATGCTTCATCATAATCCCTGCTTTTACTTCTATTTCTGATTTCAAAGCGCTAAATACATTTTGGTGACACTTTAAAATAAGGTTTCATTTGTTAGCATTAACTAATGTATTACCTAACATAAACAAACAATGAACAATACATTTATTACGGTCTTTGGTAACGTTAGAGTTAATAAAAATATAAGCATTCGTTCTTAGTTCATGTTAGCTTACAGCTAATGTTAATAAACACAACTTGTGATTTTAATGCAAGTATTGTTCATGCTTAGTTCATGTTAACTAATGTTAAATATTGATTCTTATTGTATAGGTGTTAGACCTATTATTTTTCTTAAAAAAAAAAAAGACACAAGACAGACAGACAAACAGAAAAATGCTAATCCACTTTTCCACTGCCCCATGCTGCCATAAAGTGCCTGCCAAAATTTAACATCTTCAGTCCAGGCAGGGTCTTTGGGAGCTGCCCAGAATGGCCGCTGGATCCGGGAGCATACAGAGTGTTTTCCATCCGTTTGAGCCAGATTGAAGCTGTGAAATGTTTTCTCTTGTGTATATCTCTAGGTGGAATGGCAGAGAAACGAGGAGCTGATCGACCCCAAGACTGACCCCAATTTCTTCATCACCGTGGACCATAATCTCATCATCAAACAAGCCCGCCTGGCCGACACAGGCAACTACACCTGCGTGGCCAAGAACATTGTGGCTCGACGAAAGAGCTCCTCGGCTACTGTGATTGTCTACGGTGTGTTTCTTCTCATACTTTGTTCCATTCTTAAATCACAGATAAATGGACTTCACCTTTCAGCAGGCTGACAAAAGTTTGGGATGGTTTTGACCCAGAGTCAGGGGTAATTTACTGAGAGAGTTAGGCTAGATTTGATGGACAACTTTTGATCAGACTTTGAGAACAAAATATACTTAGTGCTTTGCTTTGTGAAAGTTTATCAGCCTTTTACTACACAAACACAGCACTATCTGTAGTCTCCATTCAGTTGATTTCGAACATTATTTTTTGTACTAAATTTGCGGTGACACTTTATTTTAAGGTGTCATAATACAGAGTAATTACCTTATTTGGTACTTAGTAGTAGCCAATGTACCTACATGAAATAAAATGTAACTAATTTATGAAACGGCCTGTAACAGTTTGTAATTATGTAGATATAACAGGCAGCTACTGTTACACATATGTAACAAATCTAGTCTGTTACACAGCTACTTACACTTAAGTACAATCTTGATACACTTTATTTTGAGAAGCTTATGCCTGTGTAATATTCTGTATAATTACATGTGTTTAAGCTGTGCACTAATGGGTTAATTTAAATTAAGGTGCAGCTAGTTAAGGTGTACAGTATGGATACACAACACTTTTTAGTAGCTTATGCCCGTGTACTTGAATTTATAATTATGTTGTATAAAGTCTGCAACACATATGTAACAATTGTTTGATTACATAAGTAGCTGTGTAACAGACCCGATCTGTAAGAAGTGTGTTACAGTAGCAGCCTATTACATCTATATAATTACAAACTGTAAGAACAAACTGTTCCATATCTTAGTTACATGGTAAGTACATTTTGTTTTATGTAAGTACAACGATTACTACTAAGTACTTACTAGGTAATTACTCTGTATTATGGACACCTTAAAATAAAGTGTTACCTAATGTCCTTTAAACATGGATACTTTTAGACCTTTAAAGACCTTTTTTAATAGTCTGTCATAACTGAGCTAGAAAAGAACGTGGCCAGAAAGTGTGAGATTCCTGTCATTTGAATCATTTAATTGTCACTTTCTATTTAATATATTATATAATGTTAATATAAATGTCTTTGCATTTTGTAACATACTTTTTAGATGTTGCTTAAGTATGCAAATACATCTGAGACCATTATGTTTCTTGCAATCATCCTTAAAACTAAGCATTACAGCATGGGGACATTCTGTTGTTTTTATATTAGCTTGAGCTTAGCTGCTCTGAAACTATCCATGCTGTAAATGATTGCAGCAACATTACAACATATCAAGTTGGGAGCAATGCAGCCAGACAGTGTCTCAGAAATCTCAGCAGAGCTGACAAACACTCACACTGTAGTTGGGCTTGTTGAATTAATGGCAGAAAGTGACTAATGAATGGGGTTTATAAGCTAGCTGACCTTTATTAAAATGCACAGTGGCAAAGCATCGCTAACCCCGGAGGGGTCCCAGGACAAGCGGCGTTCTAAAGGTAGCATGCATTACAACCCTGTACACGCTCTCTACTGATCCGAGCCGAGACAATCACACACTACACATAGTACAGTGCTGGGACAGATCTATTGAGAATACTCCTAAACCACAGAAGGACATGTTAACACTGGTTAATCTGAACTCTTTTGTCAGAAACAATGTATTTGTTTTATCATGAAGCCTAGTGTAAAGATAATAAGTCAAGGGACAGCTGTGTGATTTGCACTTAATGCGGATGTGCTTTTTAATACAGGGACTGCAAGTCAATCAGAGCAATCAGCGTGTTGTGTTTAATAGGGGAACTAAACTGACAATTATTTCTCAGACGAAGCAAGATTAGATAAGTTATTGCATTTTGTTTGAATTGCCTGATTTGGGAACATTTTGACGGAAGGCTCGGCAAAAGTGAGCCGAGAACATTTTCACTCTATTGTTTGCTCTTTATGCTGTCAATCAATAAAGCCCTCACACAGGGAAAAAGAGAAATGGCACATGAATGCTAGGTGCAGTGCCTTACAATTTGGAGGTTTCAAATTGTGCAATGTTCCCCAAGCAATTTGCTACCATTGTAGAAATTAATTAAAGAAAAATTCCCTGTGAATACCTTTTGATCAAAAGAACTATTAGGCATGGTCCTTTATGCTATTCTTTTTTCCCCATGGCTTCACATTAAAATGTCAGTTTACTAATTTGAAGTCTTGCAGGCTTGCTTATTGGCTGAACCATAGGTGGTGTGAGAGCTGTTATTAGTGCTGTTGGACAGAGGCCGAGATGAATTTTAACAAGGCTGGACTTGACTTGACACAACGGTGCGCTAAGAGGTAATCAGGACCCTAGTTGCTGCGCAATTTCCTTCTTCGTGGTGAGCAATCAGTGGTAGAAGTGAGGCTAAAGAATTGATTCGGTCTGACCAGAGCAGAATTACGGAGGAGCTCCAGGCACAATATAGAGTCTGACTGCCGATCACGGCTACGGGACAACAAATCGGACGCGTTACAGGGGGAAGAAGAAATCAGATTTGCTCTGAATTCTCCCACCAAGAGTGAGGAGGCTGGGAACTTGATTAAAAACCCTGCGTGAACTTTGGACTCAGGATCATTGTGGAATCCTTGCAGGATTATGCATTTCATGAGCCAGGATATTGGTGCCATAAAAACCATACTGTGTATCAGTGTAGAGCAGAAAACCAATATACACCCCGCGTGAGCGTTGTGAGATGAAATCTAGGCCGTTTTCTTTAAGACATCCTACCCCCCATGTGTCCGATGGTTTGCGCAGTAGATTTAGGGAGGACTTTTGGTAATATACAGCTTATAAAAGGTGACTGAGTGATAGTGTTGTGACTTGACAAGGGCAACCGAGGAAAATTATGTTTGGTTCTGTTACCACATCCAGCAATCAATTTGGATGAGAAATAATTGACAGAACAAAATGTAAACAAATATTACAAACCTCTTATAAGCTCTCAGCTGCACTGAAGGACGCAGACTTTTTAGCATTGCAGGAAAGTGGAGCAGAGTGTATAGTATTTTTTCTTACATTTGGATTCATTATTATTTGTTATACGTTAAAATTATTTTGAAAAAGACGCTGTGGGCTGTGACATTGTATCATCTAGCGTCACTGCCCCTTCAAGTACACAAGCAAAATAAAGCAATGAAGTTTCAGACTTGGGGAATGGCAAAACGCAGGCCAAAACATGTCAGAGTGTAATTGACTGGTTATTCTGTCATTCAGTTATTGGTAGCAATTGGTTCTCAAATCAACCTAAATAAGTAAAATTGAAATACTGCAAGTAGACCTGCAAATTATAGAGTAAATGCCATTTGGAAATATTTCCTGTATCCCAAATTACACTCTCTCTGACCATGCTCATCTCTGAGTATGTTTTTTTTTTAAATGAGTAATGATTATTATATAAGTAATTGCATGTTAAAGGTACCCTGTAGTCTTCATGTTGCCGTCTGTGGCTGAAACATACAATTCCAATAGATTTGCAATAAAAATATTCTTCGTAAGGCATATAAAACCTTTAAACCTTTGTTTTCTAGTTACAAATTACATTTACACAAATTTTAGATCTTTTTAATTCCGCTTCCTTTAAATTGTACTTGCAGTTCTGCATCCTTTTCGGTACTTTAATTAAATATTTGGTAATTGAATTAAAAAGATCTGTTCAGTTCGCTTTTTATGTACTGGCTAAATAATCCATTTAAAGAAAAAAATAAATAAACAAGGATTCCTCTGTGGCGTACCTTTAATATCAACATACAAATAGTTTCTTGTTGTTAGTGTAAGATAAGTGCTGTTTCAGTGACACAGAAGCTGTGTAAACATCAAATGAGAATGAATTTGAACTGAATTTAAAAAAATTAAAAAAAAAACATTGGAGATGGCAGCTGCTACACAACTACCTCAAATCAACAGTAGGGTTAGCATAGCATCGATAACTTTTGACGTTAACATAGCTTTCTGGTGTTGCCGTTGTCCCCGTGGCCTGCCTTAAGCACAGAGCTCATGTTTGTGGCTGTTTATCATCTTCGCGCTTGTCGGGTAATCCTGACTCGCTGTGTTCGTCTCCCCCTCTCCTTTGCACTGGGCGCACGAGCAGTGAACGGTGGCTGGTCCACGTGGGCCACATGGTCGGCCTGCAGTGCTGTCTGCGGTCGGGGGTGGCAGAAGAGGAGCCGGAGTTGCACCAACCCCACTCCCCTGAACGGCGGGACGTCCTGCGAGGGCCAGAGTGTCCAGAAAAGCGCCTGCACTGCCACCTGTCCAGGTAACGTCCACCGGGCGTCGCTCACTGCAGAGTAGAGCTAGATTAGCATTAGCACTCAGACCCTTGCACGGTCCCCTTGCTCTAAGGCACTAGTAGCCCCCTTTCTGTAGGACGGCTAGCTTGATTGGCATTAGCTTTTTTGTGCTTAAGCAAAACTTTTTCATGTTTTTTTGGTTTTTTTTTAATTATTCATAGCTACACCAGTGCTTGTGTGTCCATTCCGGCCATCATGTTGATTTTGCTGTGCTCTGTGCTGCTTTCGCTTTTGCTGCATGAGGTCTTTTGCTGTTCGGTTGTAAGCAGGGTCCAAAATTAACTTGCCTGCCAGTGGCAAAAACATATTTTTGTAGTTTTTTTTACGTTTATGTTGTGATGTTGTTTCTCACATTTGTCCCCAGATGGAGTTCTGGAACGTATTCTATACAGAATTGAATCAAGTCTCCAGTCTTTACCTTAAGCCTTTATTCAAATTCTAGTACAATTCTAACAATTAAACTTAATTTATATTAGGGTTTATTAACGGTTGGCAGAATTGCAGTATTATAATTTAAAATAACTTTTTATTATAGTTACATGATTCTTCTAAAATCATTTTAATATGATTTTAATATTTACTATTAATTGGGTGTTTAATAAAATGTTATTATGATCATTTATATATTAAAATAGTTTAATATTCATGATACATATTTTCCAGCATTCTTTGATAGATAAGTATAATTATTTTTTAATTTTTTTTATGCATGCTTGCTGAATTAAAAAAAATGTATTTTTAAACTACATTTAAACTATAAGAGCAACGTTTCAGTGTTGTTTAAATAAAATTGTCCTGAAAGCTGTCTTTTAAACAGTCAGACAGGGCAGTGCAGAGTCATATTAACACTACTGCACATTTTATAAAAGCAAATAATAGCAACTGTTTTGATGCTAGTGTGCTTAAGTTGTTTTCCTGACCTCCTTCACTACTGCTAGTAGTACTTTCAAGGCTCGAGAGGGAACAGAGAAAGGAAGAGGAAGCAGGGAAACAGCGCGGCTGCTTTTCCTCAGCACTTATCGATCGCATGCAGTTTGAAATGGAAGTCAGGCCGCTTCATTTACAGGCTGACATTAGACTCAGGTAGATGGGGGTTGGGATTCTCTTGATTACTGCGATAGGCTCGTGAGTGTATTTCAGCAGGGACAAAAATGGCATTATGCAGGCGCTGCTGACCGGCGGAAAATATCCACGCTTAGTAAACAGGAGAGGAAATCGAAGCTTTTGTCAGCTGCAGCTCATCTCCCTCGCTCACCCCCTCTCTTCCTCCACTTCTCCAGTGAGAGGGTTTATCTACTTAAGCCAATCTCCTGTTTCATTACAAAGCATCCAGTGAAATTTAATAAGACGCCACCTTTATACTGCTCTGTAAGTAACATGCTCTCAAAATATGGCGTTTTTGATGAGCAAAAATACAAAGCATGGGGGAACGCTTCTGACAGAGCTCTGTGGGGATGTATTTCACATGATTATGACTTAAATAGCATTTCTGTGGGGGAGAAGAGAGACGTGCAAGGAAATATAGGCAAGTACACTGTTAAAGAGAAACACTGGAGGTAGAAATTTTGTAGGAATGCAGTGATTAGAAGTAGAGAGTGCATAAAAAAAAATTTAACATTTACTGTAAAAAAAAAAATATGGCAGCACCTTGCCATAAAAAATATGATAGCAGCCTTTTAGGATTTATAGGGCCAAGCTTAAATTTATGGTAAAATTAAATGATATAATTTTAATAGTCCATGCAATGCAATGCGAGATATTTTGGACTGTAATAGACCTTAGCTTACCAGCATGATAATACAAGACAAAAAAAGACACGTGAGGAATTAAATATCATCAAGACGACTGTTCATTAAACAGTATTCTACTGTAAAAATACATAAGAAATCGCCTTAGATCTACTATTGTACTATATACAATTTTACTATATATAGTAATATATATATATGGTACAACTATTTTTTACTGCAAGGTTTGTTATCGTTAAAATCACAAACATTTTTCTAGTGTACAACAATTATTTGAGAAATGATTCTTTTTTTTATTAGTAGTATTTATTTAAGTGCTAATAGATCATTTCTGACTGGGTGACATAAAGAAATGAACTATATTTCATATATTAATTATTACTAATAAACGTAACCTGCTATCGAAGATTGGTTTTTAATCCTGCTTCTCGGCTATATTGAATACATTCTGATATGGTTCTGATTGTGTTGAGAGCAAACAGATAAGTTGCTTATTGCTGGAAATACAGCATACAGGGAGAGGGAGGTGGTAAAGAAAAGCTGGAAAAAATAAAAACCAGAAGAAAAGAAGCTCACAGCGGTGACCAGTGCAGTTTTTTTTGATAAGGGTCATGCTGAGTGAGCGAGTTGGACGTTGTTCCCGTGGTGGCTTTATTCCCCTCATGTATCTCACACTCCGACTGATTAATCCTGACATGGGCCGCAGCGAGGGAGCCGTGGTGTCCTGGCCAAGGATGACTTCGTTGTGTTCCCAATCAAAAACGAGCACCTGCCTGCTTTAGTGTGCTCACCAGAGGACCCCAAATCCTGTCAGCGAGAGAAAAGGAGAAGGAGAGAGAGTGACCATCCCGTTCCATTTATCACCATACAAAGACATGCACGGACAACTGCAGGCCCTAAAAATTACATCTGAGAGTTCATCCCGATTTATCAAAACGTGACTTCTGACTGCAGGAGGTATAAATCATCATTTACTGACTAGCTGCAGGTAGAGGCAGCGTGTTCCCAGAGCACAGTCAGACAGCAGGAGACAGAAAGAGAAACAGCAGAGCTTTGATAAACGACTCTGTATGTGAACACAGTCCACCGCCGCTGTTCTACTGATCCTCAGGACAGGGCGACTTTAAAGGACGTGACGCGATTCTTTGTGTAATGCGGCGAGCGTGCGATGCTGAGTGAATGCTGATGAAGCTGGATTCTTTGTGTAATACCAAAACACTGGACTAATGCTTCCAAGGCGCTCAAAATGTTATACTCAGCACCAAGATTGAGATAAAACCATTAGTGTATTACTGTATATTAGTGCGTGTATTACATATATAAAATAGCATTCACTGCCTAATGTCGTTTTGTTGTAATTATTGTGTAATATTTATTTATATTATTCATATAGTGGATTATTATTAGTAGTAGCAGTAGTAGTAGTATTGGATCTTAAGAAGTTGTTCAGTAGAACGATTTAAATGGGTTTTAGAATTTGAATTGAAATGTACATATAAGTACAATCATTCAAAATTGGAATGAAACACTATCATAACTAAAGTAGATCAAAAAGAGATTAAAAAAAAAAAAAAAAAAAAAAAAAAAAAAGTCCAAGGGCAGTGTGAATGAAAATACAGCCTTTGAAGTGTAAGTCTTTCTGTTGGCAGCAGAGCACGACCTTATTGGGAGTTTTGGTGTTTTGCACATCCTATTCAGTGTGTTTAATTATGAATTGCATGCCGTTTAGCCTTGATATCTCAGCAGGAGAAATAATGAATGTTAAATGTTTATCATATTGGAGTTTAAAAAACCATATATTACCAAAACAAAGCTGTACGGTTTGGTTCTGAACCTGAGGACCATTTCATGCTGTTTATTCCTTTCTTTTCTCATGGAACATTATTACAAAAAAATTTCTCAAGAATCAATAGTACTTGTTTTTTTTTTTTTTTTTCCTTCTTTCACATCTTTTCAAAAGGAACAAACCAGTAACTTAACACAATTGGCCAATCAACTGGATGAGTTCAGCTGTGAAGAGTCTAATGTAATAAGTGGGCTTTAAAGGGCTAATTGACCCTGATGAGCCTCTTGTACCAGCTCTTGTTGAATCACTGGCTGGTTAGACCTTTAGCACGGTGAAGAGGCTGCTTCATCTAAAGCCGACACGTCAGAGACACGTCTGACTTCTCATCTAGCACACACACACACACACATCCTCACCTATGACTGGAGAGCTTCGTGACTTTAATGGTCTCTAAGGAGCGAATCATCTAATATAGAATGCAATCCCTCAGACACCTTCACATTTCACTAACACTTTTCGCTTTTGAGTACTTTTAAAGCTCAGAGCAAGTGCAGATTAATCTGGATTCTAAACTAGCACTTTTAACAGGAAATTGAAATATTTCAAATGGGGAACTAAACAAAAGTTATCATCAGAAAATGCTTTTTGCCTTTCACTGATGCATTATTGTTAGTCTGATGCATTCAGCATGGAACCATGCCAGTTTCTTAACTGATGGAGAACAAACAGGCCTTCCAGCTGACGGTGTTTTCAGGACTCACACAAAATGTGTTTCTCTTTTCTGCATGCTACAGTAGTCTATTCCGCTGAACTTTATCTCTTGGTATTCCCCCCTCCCTGCTTCAAGTTTTTTTAACAGATAAAATGTTGGCCTATATGAATATGAATTAGGTTTGGAAGAAGGCTCGGTGCCAGTCTTTTTTTTTTTTTACCATGTTATTTTGTGCAAGTCTTTGCTTTAAGTGTCCGTTTATACCAGTTCTCACTAGTTGTTGCTTATTAACATGCATATTATTGGCATATTGTCTGTTTATTAGCACAATATAGTGTTAACATGTAACATTAAATACTAAGTCATTTGAAAAAAATAACTATTAACTACAATACTCAATAAACTCTTAATTCGCTGCTTTATTAATAGTTAGTAAGGTAGCTGCTATGTTTAGAAATTGGGTAGCATTAAGGATAATACTGTCATGGACAATATTGCAGCCATTGTTTCATGAATAAGCACTTTGAATTAATTATTAAATGACTCAATAAGTTATTGTTTTGGAATGAATAAACAGCATTTGGAAAGGTCCCAGTAGGTCCCCGCCATGTTAGCATATAAAGTTTACTAGGACACTTAAATATTGTGTTAAAGACTGCTCAATTTTTTAGAAGATTTTGTGCTTAACCTCTTTTTGGTACCCTAAGTACCCTAAGCCCCTTTTTGGCAGGCATTTTGGCCAAGGCACTGTTTCACATGAACATCCTTTAAATCCCAAAACCCTTTTAGATGCCAGAATTGGAAGACCTGTCTTTTTGTGTTCAATTTGCATGATGCATTTGAATACAAGATCGGTGCATTGTAGCATAATTCTGACCCACCCGGCTCCGCCCACTCTGGCTCAGAGCCCATGAATCACCTATAATCTTGTTGTCTCTGCTTTATTGAACATGGATTGTTTAGGTCCAGGTGAGATTACAGATGTGCGTGTTGACTCTGTCTTGTCCCCGCTGATCTAAAAGGTAATTGTGTGCCTCTCCTGCTCAGTTCCTCCTCCCCGCTCAAGGACAAGGCAGCTGGAGGCGTCCAGCATTGGCCATTGTGATTTCGAGCAATGGAGAGTGGAAATGGGGCTTCCTGCAGCCCTTTTAAAGAGCAGTTGGACGCCCTTTAGATGTGCCCTTGACAAGACGTCCAAATAGACCTGCCACTGTGTTATTGTGTTACAGGCACCCTACACTGACACAACACACACACACACACACACACCTCTTCAACCCTACATCAGGATGATTGGAAATCAAAGATATTATCTTAATAGCAGGGAGTCTGAATGGACAATTATTTGCTGGCTTTGGTTTCTTATTATTGCATCCTTCACTCATGTTAAGCAGGTTTAAGATATGATTGTTGCATCTTTTGAAGAGGAAATTGGCCATCACTATTTCTGCTTCTCATCACTTCATGTTTAAAGTAAACATGAAATCAAAATTGACCCTATTTACTTTCTCAATAAATGTCCCTGCTCTTATTTTACACGATTCACCAGTGCACATTATTACAAAGCAAAACAAAAATCTTTGTCATCTCTCATCAATATTTTGAAATGAATTTCCTTTTTTGCAGATATCACTTGACAGAATATTGGTCAGTGCTAACCAACTAGTAAATATTAACCAAATAGCTGTTTACGCATTTTTTTAGGCTGCTGTTGTAGACTGCACTAGCTTCAATGTACCAATCAAATAAAACCCTGTCTAACTGGGAAAGATTTTGGATAAAAACAATGATCATACAAGTTACTGTTCATACTAATTATGAATACAGGTGGATATTATTAATTTAAAACACATATTTTTATGCAGTTCCTTTCGCAATGTTATGACCTTGAATAATTTTTACCATAGCATGTGATTTATAACCTAAAATACATGATGTTCCCATTATATAATACACTTTATGTATGGCTTTTCTGATGTGGTAAACTTGCTCAGTAGCGCACCTGGTACAGCATTTCCATTGTGAAGAAATACTTTTATGAAACACAATATTCACAGACTTGCTTCAGCAAATGTGTTTTATCTCATATTTGCTTTTGTTAATATTATAGGTTTAGTGTAGGTAGTATGTTATTTTTAAGCATGATAAAGCATTAATCTTTAAGCATTACACTTTATTTCCAAACTTACTATCGGGGTGTCTAAACTCGATCCTGGAGGGCCAGTGTCCTGCAGAATTTAGATCCAACCAGTTCCAAAACGCCTACCTGGAAGTTTCTAACAAGCCTGGTAAGAGCTTGATTAGCTGGTTCAGGTGTTTAATTAGGGTTGAAGCTAAAATCTACAGGAGACTTGACCTCCAAGTTTGGACACACCTGACGTACAACAGCCAGCATAACAAAACACTGCGAGATTCACGTTGATCAGTTTGGGGTAAAACTGAATGCAATATTAGCACCACTCACCAAACAATTTTCTGTAAAAGTGTAAATAAAACATTCAAGAAGCAGTAAATGTCACCATAAGCCAGGTTTTCTGATGAGTATTCCTTCACAATCAGCTACAAACTTGTCCAGGTCCATTCTGCTTCAAAATGAAGAATTAACTTTTCATAATCCACTCAATTCCCAAGGGATTAAAACAACTTCTTAAAAACATTTTTTTTTATTTGAAAATACATCACATTATCAAAGTCAAATAAGTTGAGAATGCAGTTTTATGTTGACTTTATCTATATTGCTGCTAGTGTTTTATCTGCAACTCTTTTCTTCCCAGATGAGTCAAGAGACTTCCTTTTAGTTGCTTTGTACAGTCTTTCCAAAAGAAGAAAGAGAATCTTTTCTCCATCTCTTAGCTGTTGATCTCTCATCACCTGCCTTTTAAAATTCATGCGGAGAATCAGAGACAGGAACACGCTTCTTATTGTAATGTATTCATTAAGCATCAGTTCTCTGTTCAGTCAGGCTAGTGTGATGATATAAGCCTGACTTGCTCGCAAATGAGTCCACTCAATGGCAAACAAGGACAGTTATTTTATTGCCTCGCCACTCTTCCTGCCAAATGTTTGATCAAAAGCTGTGTCAGCATCTCTTTTAGATGCACTCCACACATTCTTTGTTAGTATGAATATCATTCTGTGTCGCTTAATAATCTCTCTGTGTATTTAAAAATAAAAAACACACTCTCGTCTGGCAGGCTACGACTAAATATCGCCTTTATTTGTAGCCATTTATGCGGCCGACTCTTCATCTTTCTTATCGCTAAGGCATGCAAGTACTTTATTAGCTGCTTGTTTGGCCAAACGGTGACCTCACTGTACTGTCAGGGTCGGGTTAGCGGAGCAGAACCGCACAGTGAATATGCTATAAAGCCAAGGGGTTAATGAACACCCCAGCGTGTCTGATCTTCGGTCTGTCGAATGGAGTCATCAGTAACTCTGTATCCAAGTACCATAATTCACCCCTGCTCTTGGTCCTGTGAGGGTGCAGCTCAGAGCCCCTAGAGAGCTCATTACCAGAGCTGCTCACATTAGCCCTGTAGTAACCTTCCCCAACCTGGCACAACGTCAGCCCAAATAAGACTTCCAAAATGGCCTCCGGTCCAGCTGACGAATAGCGCGGCCCTCTGAGAATGAGAAATGGAAATAAAATACTTCTTCCATGGCTTGGAAGGAAATAGGACATTTGAGTGTCGTTAGACTGGGCACAAACACACATATGGAATTTCCCACCTGCCTTTTATCCTCCTGTGGTCTTTTAGCACTTGAAATTGTAATCTGGTTACCGTAATCATATTTGAATATTGTAATTCAAAGCTATTTTTTCATTCCACTCAAACCATACATGAAAACTTAGTTGCACAAATGTGTTATACATACATGGTGTTTATGTCACAACATTTATATATTAACATATCATTATTCAGTAGCTTTACCAGCCCAGATTATTAAAAAAATGTAAGATATATTTTTATTCAGCAAGAGTGCATTAAATTGATTACAAACTATATTAAATACATTTATAATGATACATGAGATTTATATTTCCAGTAGCCTATCTGCTAAACTTTACTTCAAACAGTAATATCATTGTAGTTTTTCTGTAGTTTTTAAAATTCAAATAAATGTGGCCTTTGATGGGCTTGGAAAAACATTCTGAACAACATCAGTATATTCTTAAAGGAAGGCAGAGTAGCAGAGCTATCTGCTTAATTCCACAATTTAAATAAATAGTTTGTTACTGTACTTTTAACTAACACATAATTTGACTTAAATCAAATGCCACATAAGTGTTAAAAATGTTGTATTTCATGCTTAGCTAAAAAGCTATGGATAGTGTTTTCGTATATGTGGTGGTTGATATGCTGCATATGTGAAACTGTGGCTGCAGCGTGGTTGTAGTGTATCATAGAGACAGGCATTGCATCCATCAGTATGACAGCATTCAAGTTGCATAAGCTGCATTATTTAATACACTGCAATGTCAAAATGTGACCGACATGAGCAGAAGGCAGGTATGTTTATTAGTCTATGCGTACATGTCGTATAGCACGTGTGTAGCTGGGATGTGTTAGCTAAAGGCAAAATATTTTTAACTTGCAACCTGAATAACAACATCTAGTTGAATGGAGTATTGAAATACACTGGCAGTCAAAAGTTTAAAACAATTAAGATGTTTATATGTATCTTATGTATATCAAGGCTGCAGTAATTTTTACTGCTTAATATTTAGTTGAATACTTAGTTTTTTTTTTTTTTTTGCTTAGCTTAAATTTTGAATGGTAGTGTATCATCCCAGAGAGCACAGGATATTGAATATGATGTCAGGCAGACATTGTTACTTCACATATACATATCTGAGCTGTTCGCATTCGTTTTTTTGTGGACTTGACTTGAGCATGTTTGTGTCCTAATGTGTGATGGATTACTAATTTTACTTCCACTGTGTGTACATGTGTGTGTGTTCAGTGGACGGAGGCTGGAGCGAGTGGAGTAAATGGTCACCATGCGGAGCCGACTGCACCATGTGGAGGAGCAGGGAATGTACCCAACCTACACCCAGCACGGGTGGCAAGGAATGCCAAGGTCTGGATCTCCAATCTCTCAACTGCACCAGTGAGCAGTGTCCACAGAGTGAGTACCACCATCTCTGTCCCTTGATTAATTGATCGATTAAAACACAGGCTTCCTTTATTGATCACTAGATGTGATGTGAACGCTAGGATGCATCAGTTAGAGTCCCATTAACTAGTAGACAACAAGAGAGAAGAATCTGGGAAGGGCACCTTGGAGGTCTACATTAACAGCATGCTTTTAGTATTTCAGGCAGGGTTTGTGTATCGTCGGGTCGTGTTTTTTCACAGGAAGGTCACTTTTCCAGATCAGAGAATCTCGAGTTGTCCAAGGTTTTGATGTCCCCTGGGTTGCGTTCCTTCTGTTTGTTTTCCAGCTTCTCTTTCCTCACACAACCTTTCCCGTTCCTGTTGTTATTTTAATGATTTTAAACCTCTCACTTCTGCAGTCGCTGTTGCCATAGTACCACAGCACTGCTGACATTGGCGTCCTCGGGAGCGGCAGCGTTATTCCCATTCTTCCGATGATTGTTTTTGATATCAGAGCTTCTGGTGGCCGTTATCAACTGTTTCCCTGAGAAACGATTGGTTCAGACAAATGCCACAAGGCAGACAATGGAGAAGTCGTAGCTTTGTGTGATTTCAGTTTGGTTCTGTGTAACGTACTGGGGGAAAAGAGCTTCTAGAGCAAATGGTTTAATGTGCTTTCAGAGCTTTACAGTCTTTAGGTGCTAAATGTGTTGCAACTTGAAAACTGCTTTAAATATGACTTTTATGTGTTGCATTGTTTTTATTGGCCAGAAAGTGATTTAAAAGTGATTTGATTTGTTTGTATATTACATTTATAATGCATCACCAAAAGTTTAGGAATGGTAAGATTTTATGGTTTTATCTTTTGCTTGCATTTCTATAAATAAAAATGCAGTATAAAAACTGTATACATACAGTTTAGTATGCAGTTTAATAATATTTTGGATGCTCAATTATTCAGTCTCACATGATCTATTAGAAATCATTCTAAGATGCTGATTTGCATAAAACCTTTGTGCTGCTTAATGATTTTGTGGGAACATGATACTTTGGAAACCATGTTTCTTTGAATTTACAATTTAAATCACAGAATTTATTACATTATAAATGATCTTGCTTTGGCTTTATATCAATTTAATGCATCATATTTCCCCCACACAGCACTGTGTAAACATAAATTAAAATACATTGCTACAGTACAGACAAATGGTGATATAGTTCAGCAATATTCTCTAAGGTAACTGATTTGTTTTAGTACATCTTTCTGCTTTTTGAATATTTCAAGATATTTAAACAGTTAAATAAGTTGTATAGTACTGTATCAGACTGATTCAGTGTAAAGCCAAAATCTTGTGGTACATTTGTGAAATTACATAAAAAAATTTTAACTAAATAGCAGAAATTTTGAATGATTTTGTTATTTTCATATTCTTGTGCTCAGAAGGTATTCTTGTAGCTTCATAAAATAAAAGTTGAACAAGTGATGTGACATGGACTATTTTAACAATGTCCTTACTACCTTTCTGGGCCTTGTGTTGCTGCCTGCAGGGTCAGAAAAAAAAAAAATATTTTTTGTTCCAAACAAAGGTCTTACAGGTTTTGGAACGAGATGAGGGTGAATAATTAATGAAAGCTTTTTTCATTTCGGGGGAACTTTCCCTTTAACACAATAATTGTGTTCATAGTCAGTGTTGAAGTGTTTGCATTGACTTGCTTGCATATGTTTGGCCATATCACAGCTGAATTATTCACCCTGTCTGTCATCCAAAGCGCTTTGTGTGATATCGGCTGTGAGGAACCGCAGTTTAAAGCCCTCCCATAGAGACAGCAGAACAACAGAAAAGGGCTGCGCTTTTAATGTCTCGCCCTCTAATTTACCCACTGGTTATCATGAGATGTGGTGAGCCAAACACTTGTTCTTTATTAACAGTTAATTTGGGGCCGTTTCACTCTCAGCAGAAATCAGGGACTCGTCTCGGCGACTCACTTCACGCGCTATTCCGTTTAATCTCGCTACGGCCACGACTGCTGCTGATACGGATCGCTGACAGAAAGAGACAGAGATAAAGAGAGGCAGAATGTGAGCAAACACTCCCATTAGTATGTGCAGAAGTAGAGGTCAAGAGTGAAGAGTTTGTATTCCCCATGCTGTGAGTCGATACAGTTCTAGAATCTTTAGCTTTTCTACTAAGGGCCACATGGAGGCATGTCCAATCATAGCATCATCTCAAACCTCTCCAGCGTTTCTGCAGCGTTGAGATTTTACGTGCAAAAAATGCCAATGTTGCAAACGGTAACAACAAAAGAAGGAAAATACTGAATATTGCAACCCACCAGCCGAGTCCAAGGCCTAGTTGTTATCATTAGATGTTTACGTTTCTCTGTTCAGGGAGGTTATTAATTGGCCCATATTGCTCAAATTAAAAGCACAGAAGCTGATTCGATGGCAGCCATGGGAACATTTGCTCAGTTGGGGGTCCGGCCAAGCAGATGGGCATCAAAGTGTTGTGTTCGCATCCTCTCGGATCAAAGTGTCGGGATTGGCATTTTATTTCAGGGTTTTTCTGCACTGTTAACATATAGTAGTCCCCCTACAAGATGTTTTTATTTTGCTCTGGGGTCAAATAGAAATCCTTCCCCTTAGGTTTTTGCACCTTTCAGATTTTAATCTGAACCCTCCCACACATCGTTTACCATAGCTCAAACTCTTGCCCACACTTGCAGGCACTCTGAATAGGCAAAAATCCTTTAAAATTGGAATGCAGGCCACAGAAAAATTCTCGTCCCAATCTGTTCTCAGCAGATGTCTCTCGCCAGACAATAGACCTGTTTTATACAGTAATGAGCAGAAAATCCTGCCTGCTTTGGCTACTCCGCTGCACAGGAAATGCTTCTTTTTTTTTACACTTCCTCAGAGGGTTTAATTAGTGGTTAGAGGAAACTCTTGTTGAAATAAAAGTAGCATTTAGAGGCCTCGTAATTCAAGGTGGAGATTAGCCCTTGAGCACCTGCTATGGGCTGAAAGCAAGTTAAAAGCACAGAAATCCAAAAGCATCTGGGTGATTTGACTGTTTACTCAAGGATGTGAATGTGGTTGTGGAGGACAGGTTGATATTCATACGATGTTGTTCATGCTTCCATCATGCATATGCTATAAATATAAACACTGTTTTGTTACAGTAGGTATGGCATGTTTCTAAATGTTTCTGGCATGTAAAATATGTATATGTGAAATTTTAAATACCAAAAAAGTTATATTTTTATATTTTCATAAATACATTTTTACAAGTAATTTTTTATACCAATACAAGTATACCAGTGTATTTCCAGTGAAAACAAATATGCATAATTACTCATCTGTTTTAATATTTCTAGCATTGATCTTACAGCTAATTAGTAAAAAGGAATATTTTTCCTGGAAGTACAGAGGTGTTGATTTATAATCACGGTCACCAATTATTATTTTGTTAAAGGTGTCTATTGTTTGATTTTCACAAATCAGTGGATAACTACAGTGTGGCTGCTCATAACCTCCTTTCATCTAGTCAGGATAATTAACAGTTTGGCGCATCGCCACCTGGTGAAATTACACCCAGGTGTTGCTGGGTAAAAAGTGATGATGGGAAGGAAAAGTCATGTTGCTGAATTAATGCAGCCTGCACTGATAATCAGGCTAATTTGTGGAATAGAGCAAATTAAGACATTTAAAAGCACCTTGTTTTTAACCGTTTAGCAATAATGGATATAACATTCTAATCTAATCTTCATTGAGTTCATATCAGCTCTTTGTCTTTTATAATAAGGGACTAATTCTTTAATACCTACTTTTTTAACATTTTGTATTTTTACTGCTATGACAAGACTCAACAGATTCGGTTTTACACTTTTTGTTGACCCTTAGACCTCCACATATTTATCTTCATAAATAGCCTCAAATAACTACCAATTTCCACCTTACTTTGGCATACAATTCCCAATAACACCAAATACTAGTGTTTTATCAATATATAGCACATCAGAGAGACCTAGCGTAAACTTCAACACCGACAGAATCACTACTGTCTTAAAATGTCACTGTTACAAGTCTGAACCTGTTTCTGTCAGCCATGATAGGAGAATTGCAGGTTGTCGGCTGTATCCCACCGTGAGAGGAGGGGAGGCACTCTGTGAGATTTACCCACAGGCGGAGTTTGGTCCCCTCAGGCCAGGCCTGACGCCCCGCTGTTAGACAGCACATGATGTTCGGAGCCCACTCTGTTACACCTCCAGAAACCCGTGTTTCGACACACCTTACATCAGCCCCTGGAACAGCAGGAACATCGCTCGCTCTGTTTTGTGTTGATTACAGCAAAAAGGGAGCAAGAGTGGAGGAATCTGATACCGAAAGCAGCCCCCCCCCCGTCCTTCACGTCAATGCGCTGGAAAACGAGGTGGAGACGAGGTGCTGTGGAGGCAGAATACTGCCGCGTGGAATCAGGCAGAATCCATCCAATTATAAAGCTGATTAACTGTGTCAATTAAAGCGTGATGGATGTCTGTTTATTTATTGAGCAGGGCAGAGTGAACTCCAGCCTGGTCTATGGGCAACTTCAGTGCATCTGTTAGACCTGATAAAAAGTTGCACAAGGAGGCTCTGATAAGTGCAAAGAGGTTACCGGGTGAAATAAGGGTAATAAGCAGGGAAAGGGTGGGGGGAAGGTCGGTTCAGGTGGATAGATGTGGAGAGAATCACATCCTAATGGCTAATTCAATACAATGTTATTTCCGCTTATTCCTTTAAATATATCAGTTTCATAGCACTTCTTTATGTTGTGAAGAATAATAAGATAATAAAAGTAAGCTTAAGTATAAAGTAATATAATATCTTCTGTCTCACTCACAACTGAACAAAAGGGTAATTAAAGGGCATTTTCCCCTTAACATATTAAATGCATGTATAATCTTCCATTAAAAAATTCTTACATTTTATTAATAATTTCACATAATATAGTAAGATAATATATTTTGCAGTTACCAATCATGTGAAATCAGGATCTACAAAATCGATTTAAATCGCTAGTAGGTGGCAGCATCTTGAATGACTTATCTTAGTTAATGAGTCTTTGAAGCTTTCAAATGATTCATTCAGATGGCTGATTCATTCAATAATAAAGCAAGTGCCTGTCCTTATGAATGGAACACTGAATCATTGACTCAAATGATTCAAAAAATTCAAAAACATGAATTAATCATTAACAAAACACAGCTGCTCTATGTGTTGCATATGTGCGACTTTTCCGCTGGAACTATTTTCATCAAAAAAACAAAGGAAAAAAAACGATATATCCTTTCAAAAAATTCTAATTCAAAAACTGAACTAAAACGTATGTTAACTACTCATTTTAACTCTTGTACGTAATGTCAAATTTGCAATCTTGGTTTTTAGGGAACTTTCCTCTATTGGTCGTGTCAGTTTGTTTGGCTGTATGTTAGAAATATAAAAACAAACTTAAATTTTTATTTTTCCTTTGCATGCAGTTGTATACATTTGAATTCTCCACGAGACTCTCATTGGCATTACCTCGTTGTTAATCACCATTTACATGCACCAAAAGTAATAAAATCAGAACCGTTCTCACAGAAAGTTCGGTGCAGTTAATCAGATTAGTTGTCCGTTTGGGCAAGCAAAATTCAATCTTTGTTTTGGCAAAATGTATTTTATAACAGTATGTATGTATATTTATGAGTATATGATATTGTATAGTGGAAATGTGTGATTGCTCTAGGAAACAATTGCAATATAGACAAAATGCATCATTATCATTAATATTATTATTGATATTTGTTTTTGTTATTATTTGATTTGTTTATTTTTCTCTTTGTTAAATTCACAAAAGGTATGATTTTTATAAAATATATCAGAATATTAAAAATAAAAAGTGTTGTGATTTTATGTTACCATATAATTTAAAATATTTGTAATAATTTAACATTTGAATTTATTTCACTCACAATGATTTATTTCCTCTCTTTAAGAAAATGCATGTCACGATTCAGTAGAGAATAAGTTTGCTTCCACTCTGGAGAGTTTTACAGATTTACAGACTCTTCAGCCTGTTAATCTTTTTTTTTTCATGCTATTTTCAGCACCTGGAGTGCGCACGCTACAGGCACAAACCCAGCCCCGGTCGTGTCTCGGTGCGTCGACTGTCAGTTTATGATATCATAAGTCCTTTTAAACCATGACAAAGTCACTTCCCGCAGACATACTTAATGCGTTGTCGATACAGAGAGCAATTCCTGTTTGCATGCGCTCAGTCATTCACCATTGACCAGCTGTCACGAAACAAGCCCTGATGTAATGCCACTTCCTGGAGCTCGGCCACCCTCCTGCTTGCACGGTATCATGTCGTATTGACAGAGTCATCAGTCAGACGCTTTCAACAAAAACATGTCAAGACATGTTGCCGATGACCCCTGCACAGCTTTAGCGATACTTTGTAGTCACATTTGAATAATGGAGTTATATTTGGGTGAAATTAACTGGACCAGGCACCTGTAGTCCTAGAAGTGTAGATTGCATTAAGTAACAACTCTGCTGATGGCAATGAGGGTGTTTATTGCGACTCTGGTGATTAAAAGTGTGATGAACAATTAGAAGACAGCTTAATTACAGTGACGCAGGCTGGCATAATGGTAATTGACAGCCCTGTTTTAATTGTCTGTGTGATTTTGGGCTTTGGGATGGTTCTAATTTGATCATTTCCTCTGATATTCTCACTCTCTTTTAGTCTAAACAAACCAAGAAGAGAGTGTGAGGAAGTACGTAAGTGTGAACGTGAATTTAACTTCCTGTGCAGTTGTGTTTACACTAATCAAAAGTAAACAAAAGGCCAATTAGGGGCTAAAAAATTAAACACAGCAATATACGCAAGAATGATTTTACAAGCTAATACAAATTTCGTAAAGTAGAACTTCTGTTCCTTGTATATTTTGCTTTCTATAAATCTAAACAGAAGCACTTGTATTGTTATTTAAAATTATTCTTAAGTAAACAAATTACTAGTTAGTTCACCCCAAAATTAAAAGTATGTCCTTTAATTACTCACCCTCATGACATTTCAAACCCGTAAGACCTTCGTTCATCTTCGGGAACACAAATTAAGATAAGCTTTATAAAATCGGAGACTTATCTAACCCTCCATGTACAGCAACACCACCTGAAAGTATCCAGGTCCAGAAACGTAGTAAATACATCGGTAAAACAGGATGTTGATAGCTCAACTTCAGTTTTTGCAATGGCACAAGAATACTTTTTTTTGCACAAAGAAAACAAAAATCACAGTTTACTCCATTCTTCTCCCCCGAGTTACGTCTTCCGCCATTTTGGAGAACGTAATCGATGTGTCAACATTGCTTACGTTTGTGGGGCAAAGCACGGGCATGAACGTTATCTGCTTAATAAACATTGTTTGTACTAAAGGGAAAGCATGCGTTGTTATGCTTTCTAAAATGGTTAAGGAAGTTATGTTATTTTTGTTTTTTAAGCACTTAGAGCTCTGCAAAACTAGTGTTAAGCTACTGATGTCACATGATGTGTTTTACCTATGTATTTATTACATTTCTGGACCTGGACCATTTCAATTACATTGCTGTCTATGGAGGGTCAGATAGCTCTCCAATTTCATCAAAAATATCTTAATTTGTGTTCCAGTAAGACAAAGGTCTTACAGGTTTGGAATGACATGTGGGTAAGTATGACAGAATTTATATTTTGGGGTGAACTAACCCTTTAACTACAAATTTTGCCTTCATAATCTCTTAATTTTCTGATAGATTATAGGAATATGGTCATGTAGAATAAGGAATTAATATGTGCTTAAGTAGCACTAATAAATCGTTGATATTCTACATGCTAATAAGCAGCTAATAGGTGTACCCATAAAATAGCTAGTTAATAATGAGAATTGTTCCCTAAACTATATAACTATTTTACCATAATATTTGTATATAATTATTGCTGAATTATTTACTCTAAAGCACAGATTTCTCCCTGAAGTTTTAGTTTTAGACTGTTAAAGTTATGCACATTTATTCTTGATTTGCCCTTGCGTTGACCCCACTTGGAGGTTATACTATGGTTCAGGGCGTAATGCTCAGTGATATGGCCTATAAGCACAGCTATGACTGTGCCCCAGAATTCAGGAGCTTAGGCTGAGCGTTTCCTCGTGGCTTTTAGCTGTCAGTCCATGGAGCATCTAAATAGGCCTTAATACGCCTCTGCAGCCTCTCGTCACAATACAGAACCACTGGGTCTGTCCCAGCGGTGAGCGCAGACACCTCTACCACCCAACAAATCAGCACGCCACAGAGACAACCTTCACAAATCCCATTTCCCACCGACACAATTGATTAGAATAATTTTGGATGTGATTGTCTCTGGGTACTTAGCCATAAAGCTGCAGGCCACAACGAGAGAGGGCACATGAAATTATGGTGGATTCATAAGGAAATCTGCTTTGTGTCAGAAACACACACTCTCTCCTTCCCTGTCTCTCCTTCTCTCTCTTTTTTTGGAAGGAAGTGTCTTTCAAAATCGCGGCCATAAATTCAGCAGCTTGAAGAATGCTGATGTAGCAGGCTGCCAGCAAACACTCCCGTCTTTCCAACTGCAGAACAACCCACTGAAGCACAGATATGATTACCTTTTTAAGGAGGCGGCAGTAGGGAAGCTGCACATCTTACTGAAATGTTTTCCCAGCAGTTAATTCCCTTACGCACAATGCAAGCCAAGTCAGGTTTAGGTAATTCTGTTTGCTAATAATTGTACGCTTGGAAAAGAAAAACACTGGCATCTGGCAAAATTTGGTTAACGTCAGATTACAAAGTAATACATGGAAACAACAGGTATTTCATTCTGAAATGATCACTGACAATGAGTATCACTTTAAGCTGCTTTAAATGATCTATTTAGGCAAATGTTTGAAGTGCAATACTGCATAGTGAGTACATTATGCAATGGATAAACATTGCATATTTATAATGTATGTTGACCTCATTTACCTCTTTGCGTTATATGCTTAATTCAAATGATCATCCCCAGGTGTCTGTTGTTTTGTTTGTTTCCTAGTCAAGAAGAGTAGCATTTTATCCAGTTTTCTCTTGGTTTACCACACAATTTGGCAATTTCAGTGGGCCATACAGAAAATCGATACTTATATTTACTAAGGAGAGATTAAACTGATCAAAAGACATTTGTAATGTGGCAATAATTATAAAAAAAATGCTTCTTGAACACCAAATCAGCATACTACAATGATTTATGAAGGATTATGTGACACTGAAGACACTGAAGTAATATGTTTAGTATTGCTGGGAAATGATTAATCACAATGATTTTTTTACATAATATATGTGTGTGTGTACTATTAATGTATGTATAAATACACACAGAATCAAGTATATAGTTGTATGTTTAAATATTGCATTTATTTATATAATTCACAATTAACATGCTTTAAATAAAATATCTTAGTTATGCCTTCCTAGTCATTGCCGAAAAAGAAGAATGCTACTGTTGACAGTAACCAATACTTTATGTGACTGTTGCTGACACGTGTCTTTTCTTTTTTTGTCTGTCTCTGTGCAGCTGCATCAGGTGCTGAGGACGTGGCCTTGTATGTAGGGATCGTAGCGGTGGCTCTTTGTCTGACTCTGCTGCTGATCGTACTAGTGCTGGTCTACCGCAGGAAGAAGGAAGGTCTCGATGCAGATGTGGCCGACTCCTCTATCCTCACCACTGGCTTCCAGCCCATGGGCATCAAGCCCACCAAGCCAGGTGTGTGGGCACCGCGCAGGGCAGCCCGCAGCAGTAGGCTATTGTTTCTCTACGCTATCCACCCCTCGTCACGGTGTCTCACACCCATCCTTTCATCCCAGTGCCCGTGTTCCCGTGCCACCTGTGGATATAGCAACTCACAGTCTCGTTTGTGTGTGCAGTGTTTGCGTTAAATGGCGGTAGTCATAGTTTTGTGAGTCATCTTCACAGCTGCAATTGATTGTGGTGGTTTTACTTAAAGGAACACTCCACTTGGGAGTCAATTTCCATATCCCCTAGAGTTAAACAGTTGAGTTTTACCATTTTTAAATCCATTCAGCCGATCTCAGGGTCTGGCAATAGCACTTTTAGCTTAGCTTAGCATAGATCATTGAATCTGATTAGACCGTTAGCCTCTTCTGTAGTTACATTGTGTACAAAGACCATAGAATAGGAAGTTGCAATTTCTTTTATAGCCAGAGGAACTATAATCTCAGTCCGGTGCCATACCATGGGTGTAAGTGTAACTAATACCAGTGTAACTACAGAAGAGTCAATCTTTAAATAGGAAAAGTATCTAAACTCTCTTCTCTTTTTTTTTGAGAAAGATGCTAATGGTCTAATGCGATTCAACAATCTATGCTAAGCTAAGCTAAAAGTGCTACCGCCAAACCCGGAGATTGGTTAAATGATTCAAAAAATGGTAAAACTCAACTATTTAACTCTAGGGGAGTTAGAAAATGAACCTGTTTTCAAAAAAAGTGGAGTGTTCCTTTAAATCATCTTTGAAGTCCTAAGTGAGAGGAGACCTTCACTCGTCCGCCTGCTACCGTGGGAAGTGATTTGGTAATGGTAGCATTAAGCTGATTTCCATTGATCCTCCCACGAAACAAATCTGCCTACTGCTGTGCACTTTTATTTTTACATATGTAAAGTGTTTGACGTGGAAAGAGTGGTTCTGAAAGCGCAAAATACGGAGTTGCATATTAGGGATCTGAATCTGAAAAAAGCCATATAGAAAGTGTACAAAAATTTTAACTGTGACCGCCAGGCTTTCTTTAAACTCTGTATGGAATTGATTGTGGCTGTTAAAGAGGAGGAGGAGGAGGAGGCATTGATTTATTTACGAGTGAGTCTCTCTCAGTGCCGAAAGCCCGGCTACATTCATGGATTTGCGCATTTGCACTGAATTTCAATTTGTGTTGTGCACTTTTAACCACTGTGACCTTTAGAATCGTTTTTTACTCGTTTCTTTTTCTCCGTATCTACAGAAAACTCTCATTTGCTCACCATACAGCCCGATTTGACCACCACCACCACAAGCTACCAGGGAACTCTGCGTTCTCGCCACGAAGTCGCCGGAAAGTTCTCGGTGAGCAACGGCCCCCTCCTGGAGCCTCTTCCTAACGGCTCCCACACGCTGCACAACGGCAAACTGCCCAGTGACCCCAACGACTTCATGAACCGCTTGTCCTCTCAGACGTATTTCAAAACGCTACCGAGAGACAACGTCAACACCTCCTACGGCACATTCAATTTCTTGGGGGGTCGCCTAACCCTCCCCAACACTGGTAAGATTATATGACTGCAAACAGTACAAAATGCTTTCTTGTGTTTAGTCGGGAGTGTTGTGAAAGAGCTCTGGAGCTTTGTTAAACTGCAACGTTATTATACCGACATGGCCCAAAATGGAAGGGTGAAGTGATCCAATTACACGGTAATCCAAGCAGTTTTATGTAAATCGGGACACGAGCGAATGCGAACACCTTCTAAAGAGGTTTTTTTTTCCAAGTAACGAGGCAGAGCGGGCAAAAGAAGCGCTTCCATTTAGATACTAATGATTGTGTTATGACAATGACGACCGTTTTCCTTTTTCGACAAAAATAGCTGTAATTGGGGAACGTCTTGTTTTATTTTTTCCTTTCTTATTTTTTGAAGGATACCTCACTACAACTTCTCTGAGCCGAGCCAGTGACTTAGTTGTCAGCCGTAGCACTGTAAGCCAATATGCAGCGTGTGCATTCATAGTGCCTGCAACTCTATCCACTCCAAGGACACCACCAGAGTATATTCAAACCAATTAGTCTCCTTAATCACAGACAGAGGGTTCATCAGGCTGTCACATTATGAATCACTCACGGTCAAAGAGACAGCTCACGAGGCAGTGGAAATGAAATAACCAGGGCTCCCTCGACTAAGAGCACTGGCCTTCAAAATATAATGACTGATACCTGTTATCCATTACTATTTTGAAGATGGGTTATGGCTTATGCTGCTCTTATGCGATCTTAAACATGAATTATTTTTGATTTAAGTTACATGGCAAAGTTTATTGTGTAGAGTTAAGGGTTTGATAATTATATAACAATTATAATATAATATTATGTCATATTATATTATTGGTAACTCTTTACAATAAAGATTTATTTGCTTCGTTAATGTGTTATCTAACATGAACAACCAATGAACCAATAATTAATATACCTTATTGGAAAGTGTTACCATTTTATTACTTTATTCAATTATTTCATTATTTTAATTTAAATGAATTATTTGCCATCTAAATCCAATTGTCCAATACAGAAGTTTAGATAAAACCATTTAGACTTTATCATTTATATATTATTTAAATAATGCATGCGTAAGTGCTGAAAATTTAACATTATATAAGATTAATATATGCTGTAGAAGTGTTGTTCATTCTTAGTTCATGTTTACTAATGTTATTAACCAATGTTAACTAATGAACCTTGTTGTAAAGTGCTACAATTATTTATTTTACATGGTATTTTGCAAAAGAGAAAACTGTTATGAAAGTAAATTACAATACTTGTAAATTTGCATGTTGTTTAGTGTCATAGCCAACATATTAACTTCTGAAACAATGGCTGTTTGCTCAAATACCTGTTATACTATCTGTGACTATTTTCTACCTTATGCTGAGTTTATATTTTTATCTTAGATATTATTATTTTAGACTTGTTACACAGTAAAGTTTACACAGTAAAGTTTATTGTTTAGAGGCATTACATTACCTTACTCATTACATAACTAAATATTATAGTATATTTATTTAATTTATTTTATATTTAAGGTTTTTTTGTCTTTTTCTTTTAATAAAATTACTTTTTTTTTGTTTTATGACAAATTGTAGTAAAATACATACGGTTAGATAAGACTATCTTGGATTGATGATTTCTTTCTTTATTAAGGTAATTTGGGAAAAACAAAATCAGAAAGTAAATTTACAATGCATTGTCTGAAAGTGCACCTTATTAATTTCATAATTTCATAGCCAACACACTGACTTGTGAAACAATGTCTTTTTGCTGAAAAGGAAGAGATTGGACCTCTTGTAACTTTAGTAAAATACCCCTGCTTTAGGCACTTCATGCCACTGTCCATATCTCCAGGGTATAAAGTGAAAGAGTTTTGGAAGGTACACATGGTAGATGTCATCTTTGACCTTGACTGTGGATTTATATGGTGTTAAGCACATTTACTTTTGTCAGATAGAGGCCCGCTGTGAGCTGTGACAAAAGCAGCATTCAGATGGAACAAATGAGCCTACCTTGTCTCTTTTGTTCCTATTTACATTAGGAATCAGCCTGCTCATCCCGCCAGAGGCCATTCCCAGAGGGAAGATTTATGAGATTTATCTCACCATTCAGAAGAAGGAAGACATGAGGTAGGTCCCTGGAACCAATCTGAGGATCTGCCTCACAAAGAAAGGATGCACAGTTTGAATCAGATTTTAAAAAGACCTGGCACAGAGCGTCGAACGTAATTGAAGTCAGTCTCCGCATGCTGCCGTGCATGATTGTGTGTGTGTGTGTGTGAGGCGTTTGCTCGGATTTATGACTAATGCTGGCTTGAGATATCAAAAGCTTGCGTGTATGTGTTGTGTCTTGTCTGCTATATGTAAATGAGCCACGGGCCGCAGAGAGGGAAATGTTCCCCTGTTTTAGATTTTCCTGTCGGAGTGAAGCACCAGGTAACGGTCTGGCTATTTTTTGCTCATGCATTCATGCAGTGTTCACAACCAGCTCCCCACTGGGCTTGAATGCAGAGTGTGAAAAGTCAGATCAGAGCACCAGAGCCCTGATTAATAGTGGAACCTCATCTTGTTAAAAGGTCTGCTGTGGGCTTGACATTGGTCATCCATCCAGGCCCCGTTAGTTGAATCCTGACCATGTGCTCCTCCCTCTAGATTGCCCCTGGCTGGGTGTCAGACGCTGCTGAGCCCCGTGGTGAGCTGCGGACCGCCCGGTGTGATGCTCACCCGGCCGGTCATCCTCAGCATGGACCATTGCTCTGATGCGTGCCTGGAGAATTGGGCCATCCGTCTCAAAAAGCAGTCATATGAGGGAACGTGGGAGGTAAGTGTTTGTTTCTGTATTTGTGCATTTATGTCCAGCTGTATTTTTCATTTCATATATGTATGTTAACATATAATGTTAATATTATAATTGTATAACACGTACCATCATACATGAGCCAAAGATGAAAAAGAGTTTAAGCATAAATACAATGTGTAATACTGCTTTAAATAGTTGTTTTTCCCCCCAAAAATAAAACATTTCTGTTCAATGTTTCTGTTTTTCTGAGCAAAAAATGAAATTGATAAATTGTTGCCTGATTTACAGAAAACACCCACTAAAATATTATTGTGTAACAGTTTTGTCAGGCATATTTACAATCAAAAATCGATTTATGACATATTAAAAGACTAATTATTTTCACCTTATATACTAATTAAAACTCAAATTTAATATGCTCCCTTATTCTTTTATATATTTTAATACGTACAAGTCAGAATAAGCATGTTGCATATCGTGTTTCACTGAATGATAATGTAAAATTATTTCAAACAAATTTCTACATTTTATTCTTCTAAAAAATTGAATGGACATAAAATATATGGACATAAAATCACTTTTGTGAATTTCTTTTGATGCGGACATCTTGTTGCCTTTGACCCACGTTAATTGATGTGTGACAACTCCGATAATACGATAATAATTTTCCTCACTTTCCTTCAGGTTTAAATAGCCTGTCAGTGCAGCGAGTGTTTTACTTTCGCTTTTAAATTTGCGACAATTTGGCAACAAGCAGTTGTTTGCTTTTAGTTTGTTTGAGTTTTCTCTCTTTGCCTCACTTTCTTTTGCTTTTAAATAGCCTAGTTTAAAAAAAGAAACATGAGTATTTTACTTTCGCTTTTATGGAAATTCATCATCAATTGCTTGAATTCAATTAGAACAACAAAATACAACGTAGCTCATAGAACTTTTATTAACAAAACTAATAAAAATACACCACGCTATATGCCTAATCTAAAATACTTTTTTTCTGCGTTTTAATTGTTTGTTCCCTTACCAAACTAAATATAAAAATAACAGGCATCAATGTCTTTATTACAAAATATAGTTTTATCATGTTTGATTTGGGGTGAACGTTACTCGAAAGTTTTTGGCAGATTTACATACTTAAGTAAAAGTTATTCCTGTGAAGCCAAAAATTCAATCACAGCTAAAGATTCTGTTCTGTACGATTACGCCTCGTTTTAATTAGCTTTGAACTATATGTAGGTTTAATTCATGCTGTACGTTCACCTTTCTTGCCCTTTCCCATCTCTTTCTCTCCTGCTGCCGAATTGAATATGTTATGGAGGCAAATGGGCTGTATCATCATAATCATTTCAAATAGCCTCTCAGACAATAAAGCCTTGAAGTGACTCCATCAGCGTACTCCTCATTTCACCTATCTCTCATACCTTCACATTTAATCTCCATTTAATTGTATGGATCTTTTCCTCATTCCATCCAGTGGCCATCAGCATCCACCTTTAAACTGAGCCGGGGTGAGTCCTTCATTACGCATGATGGCTTTTCCAAATCTGCTCTGAACCGCATCGGGTCGGTGCAAGATACATCAGGCACAAAGACAAGGAAGAGGAGGAACCTAGGGAGGAAGGGCGGAGGAAGAGAGTGAAGGTCTTCTTTCATGTTTGATACTGTGCATAAATTATTCAGGCTCCTTGGTGTGGCAGCAATGGGGCGGCAGTAGAATGAATAGGCCTGTCTTAGACAGAGGGTAGAGCAGCACTTTTAATCATCCCCTGCCCCAAATATAGCCCATCGGCGGCAGGTCGCCGTTCTTGGCCAGGTACAGCAGACAAAAGAGGGAAAAAACACAGGGAAGTTTGTCCTGGAAGGAGCCTTGGCAGACAGATTCGCGGCAATTAATTTCTCCAGAGGACGCAGATCAGCAAAACGCGAGCAGAAGAGAATGAAATATAGTCTGTGTCGTTATCGAACCGCGGGAGGATTTTTTTTCTGAGTCATTTAAAAAAAAAAAAAAAATGATAATGGAAAAAAAACCCCAGACTTCATTGTGGTCAAATGGAAAACGGCTAGTGCCAATACTAATTTCACTGATGAAGATAGTGGCTTATTTTATTGATTGCTGGATGTAATTTCCTGGCCTGGATCCCGAGGTGCATGACAGTAGGGCCGCCTCTCTGTATTTGATTAGATAATGGTGTGAGCGAGAGAAAAAGAGAAAGACGGTGTGCGAGGAATCTTTCTGATGAGCTTCCTGCAGAAAGTTCTGTCGCCACATATCCCACTTGCCTTTTCTCTAATTAAAGCCACTCTGGGGAGCCATTATGTGATTGTATCTGACCAGAGACGGTGAGAAAACGGAGCGTTTCCTCACAAAAGCCTTGGCCTTTGCAGGAGTCAGGGCTTCTGACAGAATGCCTTTCTTTCTGATATGTACAATTTTCTTTGCATTACCCTATACTAGGGACACTTGAAGGCATCTCTGATGTCTGTCAGGATTTTTTCACCCAATTAAACTAATTATCTTGCCATGCCCTGACGAGCTCCATATTGCGCATGGCAACCTGTTAATTAAGTTTATTCTCCTGGTTATTAGTAGAGAAGCACCTCAAACTGTCAAACTCACTAACTGATTAACACAAAACAGTGGGGTGCAAAATGACGTAAGTTCAGTGTGGCGTTGCAGCGGATGAAGTAATGGATGTGGCTTAAACTTAGTGGGGGTTGGGGAATTATTATATGATCTATATATATATATATATATATTATATATATATATATATATATATATATATAATATTAATTATTAATTATATAATATATATATATATTGGGTGTATATATATATATATTGCATGAAATTATAATAATATTTAATATAGATTTGGGTATTTTGTGATCAAATAGAATCAGCTTATAATAATAAAATAATATAACATTTGGGGTATTTTTGATCAAATAGAATCAGCTTTATCATAAATATATATATATATTCTATATATACAAATATATATATATATATATATATATATATATATATATATAGTGACGAGTCGGCTGCCCCTCCCCTTTATTGTCGTCATCGCCCCGTCCTTTATTCGCCGCCCTTCACCAGGCTCCCGACGGGAGTGGGCGTGTCCGATAGGAGGGGCGTGGTATTGGACAGGTCTGGCGGCGTGTGACGAGGCACACCTGAAGGGTATCAAGCCTCGTTACCGCTGCCGTTAAATGCCGAGCAGCGCATGCACGCTGGCGTGGGTCCAGGAAGGGTGCGCGAAGGAACGCGTCACGCCGTCAGAGAAGCGCGTGGTCGGTCTCCGTAGTCCAGGCGATGACTGCACACGTGTACGGCTGACGGGCCAGGATGCCGGGCTGTTTATCCCTTCAAAACTGCCGAGCGGGAAGAAGCCGCCGCCCCTCGCGCCCCGGACCAGAGATGGGAGCGCGTGCGGCCGCCGGACTCTGCCCCTTTACCTGGACCCTTCCCCCTGGAGCACTACCTGACCTTCACTCACCCTGCAGCACGACGAGAACACCAGTTCCCCCATTTATTTTGGACACTTTTTTTTTTTTTTTTTTTTTTTTTCTTCCCTGGACCCTTTATTTTGTAATTTTCTGTTACTAAAAAGCCACTCCGAGGCCTGACGCCACGCCCACTGTGTCTGTCGTTGCCTCCTCCCGCCACGATAGATAGATAAACACACTGTAAAGGTGAAATGTAGTTATTTTAAATTATAATAATAATGTAAATTGATGGTATTTTTGAACAAATAGATGCAACGTTGGTGAGCACAAAAAAACATTTAAGAAATCCCCAAGCTTTTGAATGATTTTGTACGTTGAAGCAGCAACCTGAGACATGTTTGGGAATCAGAATATCAGAGACCTGAGCCAGTAAAGTCATCTAAAAATACATAGCACCACCTAGCTTTGTGGCAGACAGTTATGCAACTGATAGCTATAGAAATTTTATTTAGAAAATACAAAAATACCCTTAACAAATCAGAAAAAATACATAAAAATCATTCATTAAATCATTCATTCCATTTTGTTTTTATTAAATTATATGAATTTAAATTGCTCCTATTCCTGTATTATCTTTTGGTGTTTTCACATAAGTACATCTGAACTGTGGAAATTTATTTCCTGCTTGTAATCAGAAGACCAGGAAGCCCTGATCACTTAGTGGGCACTACCGTGTGTGAACATTCTGGATGAACTCCTGCTATTAGTGTCTCATTAGAGCACGGAACACAGCTCATTATGCAGATCTTTCCGTTTCTGCTCAGCCAGATCGCTTCACTGTATCTAAAATCTGACACTGAACATCCTCAGGGCAGGACCTGACCATCTCTCCAATAACTCCACTGACACATCCGCTCTCTGCTCTCCCCTCTGATCCCTGTGCCATTGTCTCATTGGCTCCTCAGGATGTACTTCAGCTTGGTGAAGAAGTGGTTTCGGAGCCGTACTACTGCCAGCTGGAGGCGGAGACGTGCCGGGTGTTCACTGAGCAGCTGGGCCGCTTTGCTCTGGTCGGGGAGTCCCTTAGCATGGCTGCAGCTAAACGCTTAAAACTGCTGCTGTTTGCTCCCGCCTACTGCTCTACGCTCGAGTACAACATCCGCATCTACTGCATGGACGACACACAGGACCTGCTAAAGGTGAGGCCTTTGATTCAAAATATACGTTAGCTATACTTATGCCAATTACCCAGCCAACACAAATATGCTGTATTATTTTCCAATGTTGCCGTTAGGTTTTTTGATGTAATGTTAACATTAAAGTCCACTTGAACTGAACATTTGCGACCGTGGTTAATGATGCCATCCCCAAGCCGACATTTTAGAGAAGAGCATTTTCAGATTTGAGTGTTTTTTGTGGATTGACGTGCATGGATGGATTGTTCATCACAAAAATAGCAATGTGAGCTAACAAAATAAACACAGACAGTTTTTCATGCAGACTTTAAAGAAACATCTTTTGTTCATTTATTAATATTATGGGAATGTTAATATTTTAAAAACCTTTGACAAATGTCCAACAAAAAATTGTGAAAAAACGTTCCATGAAAGATGCAAGTGCTAGCATTTTACGAACCAGAAAACTCTGAATGAACATTTTATTTATTATTAATTGCATTCTATTTTATGCTACTGGAAAAATGTTTCTTCATCTTGAGAGAACCTAGTATAGCTACTTTTGTCTCCTTGCTCCCAATCCCAGTCCTCTTGAACCCTGCTGAAAGAACAAACTTAGACCAGTTTGATAGAAATAGTTCACCCAGTTTACTTACCCTCATGTTGTTCTTTCTTTTGTGGAGCACCAAAGTAGAAAATTAGAGGATTTTTTCAATGTCAATTATAAATGACTTATTGATTCAATTTTTCATTAATATGAAGAAAAGCGGCAAACATGTTCAGAAGTATTTGTAAATTGTATGATGACAGAATTTTTATTTTTGGAGAACTATTCATTTAATTGCTGGTACGCCAAAGATGTCTTGCCATTTAAAAAAAAAAGAAAAGAAAAGAAATAAAATGAAATAAAGTACAGATTTTTTTTCCTGTTCCTTTTTGTTTTTTTTTCTACTTTCATCAGACAGTAATTTTTTTAGTTCCTTCTAGCTTACGCTTATTTTTCTTTCGTTCCCCCTTCTAAAAGATCAGGAATAATCAAGAGCTAATGCCAAAGCAGCCTCCCTCGAGGAGCACGTCTGAGCAGACTGTTAAGATTTCATTTGCATGCTTAATTAGTAAATGAAAAGGAGAGACTCTCTGGCCGTGGCCCCTGAGCACCGCTCGGCTCTCACTGTCAAAGTAAGAGGGTCCGTTCCCTGCTCTGCCCACTCCAGCCTCTGAGAGCCTGCCAGAAAAGATGACCTGGCCTACCCAAAGCTGCCCGCTGGGCCCCACTAGGGTGGGCTGTCGGGGGAAAGAGATTACGAAAGAGATGCCAGGAATTTGCCCGGTTTGTTTAAAATGAGCTCTTAGCCATGCAGAGATGAGAAGTACTCCAGTGTATGATGGATGTGTGCACCTCCCCTCCAATTCTCTCCAAAGGGTTCACGAGAATGCTGACTGTTCTGTCGTTTTAAAGTGAGGTGTTGAAGTGGTGATTTGTTGGACCCCCCATACAAAAAAAAAAAAAAAAAAACACTTTATTTTTTTTTTTTTTTTTCAGTCGTTGCTGTTATTTAGAGATTGAAAATGTGGATATGTGATGTGCTTTTAGCTATAGCTAGGGTGTTGAGCTTTTAATATAGATGCTTTTTTAACCCATGGCCTCCTTTCATACTAACCTTGCCTTTGATCAGGAGTGGGCCGCTCCAGGGGAATCTTCATACGTGGACAGACTCAGTCATGCAATGCTCTTGTGTGGTGCTGCTTTCTATGAATCCACAGTATCTGCATTTTTCACTCCCCTCAAATGCACACACTGCTGCGGTGAGCCACAATGGCCTTATAGGATATGCATTTTTTTTTACTCTGTGGTTTAGCAGGGAGTCAAGTGGACTGTATGCTGATCTTTGTTCAGTTTTTGTTCCAGGCCAGAAATACACCGCATGCAAGTACATGAATGCGAATCCTTCTAAAATATATTGTTCAACCTGGAAATGTGCATTTATAAATATGTAAAAATGCCTATTCTGTTCTTCTAAACAATCTTGATGTTTTCAGTTGGTGGATAACAGAATTTGCTGAATGAACTCTATTTTGCATGAATAAAAAGTCCAAACTATAAATCCAAAGTTCTGTCATGAAACTCTTGATATCGCAGGCTGATAGGTTATACCTCGGTTTGACATTATGGCACGTTTATTCACATGGCTCAGCTGATTCTCGACACGCCAGCAGTTTCATGTCATTATGTTCTACAATGTTTTAAACCCTTTCTCATTGCACGCTGCATTTTTAGTTATATTTTATATTAGCTTCACTGCTGTTTGGTTTTTTTTTCTGCCGTATTGATGCAAGAATGCTTGTAAAGCCAAGCATTTGTCAATGTGAGTAGAACATGTTTGTGGTCTAACAGGTGTTTCACCCCATGAGAACCACATCTGAGTCCCTGATTGACTTTCCTTCAAATATGTAAGGTTGATTTATTGTGATGGAATTATTATGCTAATGGTTGCTGATAACAGAAGAGGATTTCAGAATTAGCATAGCATTAGAAGCGTCGGTCATGACAAAGATGCATTGTTATTTTTTTTCTGCATCTTTTCCACCATCGTCTTGGGTGAATATTAATTGCATTTTGATTGCCGCAGGACTACTATATTAGTTCGAGAAATGGTAATTCACCACAAATGAAAGCGATATTTCTATTATTTTTAGTGGCTGTCACTCCATTGTTGAGCTAAGAACTTCCCACACTGTACAAATACTTTTTCTCTTTTCCAATTTCTTTCCTAATTATTCTTTCTTTCTCAGTCATAAGCTTTGCATGTGCCAAAAACAACAGAACTCTTTAATATCCCAATTAAGTCACATTAAAACAATGTCATTGTCTTTAATCACAAATATGACATTTGGGAGTCAGTGACATTTCAGCAGAGATGCTTCCAATATGTTTGTGAGTCTTATGGGACCAATTAGATAAATATTTAATGTACAGCTGCCTGTTTGAGAACTGCTTCCACTGCTGGTTTTACTGTAGCTGGATACATCATAGCGATCCTTCCAAAAACTCCAGGTCAGACGTCTCCTTGCTTAATTATTGTGCTTACTAACATACATGTCCTCCAAATGTAAACCTGACCTTATTAGGCAACGCTGACCTTATTTGAGCCACAGTGTTGGACATGCACAAACCGCTACGCCAAGACTTTGACCCTTTCATTCTCACCATAGTATTTGACCTTTCAACAAAGATTGCAAGATTGGCAACGTCTGCAAAAAGAGCATTAAGATCACGATTATAGTGCACTAACATGTTGCAAAATGGTTTGAAGCACCAGCGAGGAACGTTTTGGGTTCACTGGTTTATCTGGCTCGTCACCAGGCAGTGAATTGTAAAATATCCTCTCGTTTCAGAGATGAATGAGCGATGACCTTTGGTGCCTCTTTCCAAATGTTGTTCACATTTAATCAAGACCCGTGTGATATTCTCTTCTCCCTCCAGACCTTTCAACCCAGCAGCCAAATGTCTGAGGAGCCACGTCTGGTGTTTTCTATCTGCTGACTGGGCTAGAAACAAATAGAGAGAGAGGAGAGCAAGCGTTCTCATATTTGACCTTTCGTCTAACGTCTGAGCATAATTTGCGCGTATGTGCGTGCATTCACGCTGTCGGGGGGAGAAACCAAAAATGGTGCACGGCTTTGATCACTGACGTAACATTTAACGAGACAGACGCCTTCATCAACCCGACAATGCGAAAGAACGAGATTAAACAAAACCTGTTGCTCGGATTCGGATTCGTCAAATTCGTTTTTTTTTGGAACGCTTGTTTGGAAAGATGCTCGTGTTTTTAGTTTTTAATCAGAGAGAAATATTTGAGGTGTTGGGTGGGAAGGAGAAAAATAACCTCATCACCAGCTAGAGAAAACTCACAGACATATGTCTAGATGATTTACATCTGTGAAATGTTTGCCTCCATCATTCAGTTCTTTTTTCTGACTTTTTTGACTTGCTCATCAGCTCAGAAAGTGCAAGGTCTGTTTTCTCACGGCTGAGAAGTTGCAGAAGACGCCATGCGGAAATTAGTCAATGTCAGTCACTTTGTTATGCTCTCATATCTTTATGTGCTGTGAGACAGACTGCAAGAAATCTTCTATTACTGCGGATCTATACTGTCATTAAAATCAAAGCCTTTTTATTTAATTCACTGATTTAAGATGTTGCATAACAAACTTGTCTCTGTGGTTGTTAATTTATGGCGTGTTCATTTTGATTTTATACGGTATGATGGTTATTTCTTGTACCTTATTACTGGCAAGCCGGTGGGGACAAAATGGATTGAGCCCTCTCTGCATTCATGCTTAATAGCTTTTTATTTGAACAGCCCTGAGATTGATACACTAGAAGGAATTTATTAAGGCACGCATCATACTTAGGGGCTGGGACTTGAGCAAACCCGTAACGATATTAAGTTTAAGTTTTAAGTATCAAGTTAACCACCCTAACAACTACCCGGAACAGCCTAGCAACCTCACGACAAAATGCAAAAAAAACATGGAACACTTTTGTCCACTGCGGTTCAATCTTCTGAGAGTTGACATTAAGTGTTTTATCTTAATGGAAGTTTGGGTCACTGTGAACTTTGTAAACACATTGCCCTTTTGCCTGAATGGTTTTTAAATGTTTAGCTTGTGTTTGGCAGAGGAGCGCTTGTAGCGTGTGAGTTGTAGCAGAGCATCTAACCTCTTTCTGTCAAAGACGGCGAGGGGAGATAAACTATAGAAGAGACTCTTGTATTCCCAAATGGAGTGCAGCAGTAGTCCGTCAGAGCCCCCGCTCAGCACTCCACAGGAGCTGTCCAGGCCTGTGAGGATGAAGGGTTTGTGGGCTCTGGAGGACTGTGGCCATGCTTCCCATAATCCTGTTATCTGTCTCTCTAAAGCTTACCACTCTTCTGACCCGAAGACACCAGTGTTAAGCTGCCTCTGTCTTCTCTCCATTCGTTTTTTTTGTATTATATCGCTCTCTTGCTCGCTCTCTTTTTCACCCTCTCTTGCTCCAGTTCTTCGTTTTCCAGTGAGTATGAAAAAGGCAGAGGGTGGGCTTCATCGTATATTTTTTTTTTTTTTTTTTTTGTAAAGTCACAGTCAAAGAATAGATTTTTCCCAAGTATTTTATATGGCAAAGTTATCAACATCTTGTCTTCATGTCCCTTGTATATACTTTCAAAGACTCTTTACAAAAATACAGTGGTGACCAGTTTCTGCCAAAATGGTGTGGTTACTGCAGTTCTTGTCAAGGGTGTCATGCACTTATTTTTTGAAGGAGAACAAGTGGCATTTCTGGCTCTCTTGATGCCCCAGGCGAGAAAAGACATGACAAAAGAGAGAAAAAAAAATGCCGTTATTCTTGTACTAAGGGAGTTCAAATCACAATAATATATTTGTTTGTTTATTATTTTAAACCATATTGTTGTTATTATTTTTGGCTATACTACCGTAAAGCAAATTAATTAATATTGTCTTTTTTTGTGTAGTATTATTTTTTTGTTTGTTTGTTTTACTGTGTAGGTATTTATGTTGTTTATTTTATGGTATATTGTTTTCAAAGTGTATTTTGCATGCAATTAATTTCTTTTTATTGAAGGAAGTGATGTTTGGATTATTTTAATAACATTCTGTGACAATTTATTAACAAGACAATGGGGTGTAATCAGGGCCAATATTCGCTCAGCCTGAGACATATGTTGAAAGCAAACACACAAATGGCAAGCTCAGTTCTTGGCTGAGATGCAGCAGCGGCGGGCCAAGACTGACATGTTTCTGCTCATCATTTCGAGCTGGCCTTGTTAATATACGTAGGGTGGACAGGCTGGACTGTGTCTGCATTGGTATGCATGCTCTTAGTTATTCATAATGGGATAATTGGCGTGCTCTTCTGTGTCTCCCATTACTAGGCAGCTAGATGTGCTGATAGGTCAGAATCAGGATCAAAGTCCATAATCAGCAATTTGCAATGCTAATTTCCCTCCCATAGAGTGATTGTATTTAAGAGAACAATGTAAAATGAGTTGCTCGAAGCCTAAATAAAGTGTCTTTTGTGGTGGAAGAGAGATTATATTCCTCTTCTGATTGGAGTGCGCTTAGCCATTGACTGACATATGACCTAATGGCATGAGATAAATCTTTGACCTCTAACCTATTCGGTTCTCTTAAAATTCACCTCGATGTTTGGCTATAGAACCATGAAAGACTTCAACGTCTCTATCTTTGCTGTGTTAATGGAGAAAGACTATAGCTTGACTTTCAGACTCTGATAGTAAAAATGTTTAAAACTACTTTCATTATCTCCCATGAAACCACTTGTGGTCTTTAAAAAGATAAAAGGGTGTTTTATGCCAGAGACCAGAGGAAAAAAAAAAAAAAAACATGTGTAGAATTTTTAGTTTTAGCTTAGTTTGTTATATAAAGATACTTTGTTCTGGCCTCATTCTAAGACATAATACATTGTGACAAGCTCAAAAAAAGATAGTTAGATTGTATTAGTTTAGTTTAGTTTCCTAAAAGGCCTTAAGTTAGAAATCGTCTCCCTGTAAAAGAAACTCACTCGCTTTTGAAACTGTAGTTAAGTAGATAATATGGTACTTGTACAGCAGGTATTGCAAATGAATAATTAACAGGTTCTATACCGTTTTAATTGAAACTGGGCCTGCCGATACTTGGTAAAGAGTGCAGAAAATTGAATCGTCCATGTGCAGATAAAAATCACTGAGATTCTCCATCTTAATTAGAGGCGCTCTCAAACACAATTCATGTGCATCCACATTCACACAGAAAAGAATCAAACATATGGTAATTACCGCACCCCCTACCTCTCTCCTCCATTTGTTGTCTATTCGTTCAAGTAGCTTTCTTTTATACACACCGCAGCTCGCTTCTCGGGAGCGCTTCACCTGTTTCGTTTTCCTTTAGTCCTTACCTTTGTGCTGTTGTTATGCTAGCAAGTTTGAATGTTATGAAAGATTGCCGTCCTGATTGGGAAGGTCTGCCAGTCCTCTAACCTTGGCGTCCAATTCATCATGTTGTTTGAGCTGTAGTTCCTCTGTGCGAGCCGAGGTCTTTGATGGGAGTCTTTCGGCTTTCAGAGACCTCTGCTCCACGCACTCCTTTAGCATGAGAGATGTGCCCTGAAAAAGAATTGATAGATCAGCCAGGATGTGCATGGATATTATTACCTAATTCCAGATGGCCGTTCTGATGGCAACAAATGGCCTTGCCGTACCAACCCCACTGAGACGAAAACATTAGACGTGCGAGTACAAATTTCTCCTGGCACAGCCGCAGAAATGAAATTAAACGGATCTTTGATGCACGAACAATGAGCGCTTGACGAATAGCTCGGCTCGAACCTTCATTACCCCAGCACCCTTGGATTTGGAATGCGTTCGCCAGATTTGCCGTGACCTTGGCATGATATTAAAGCAGCGTAGGGGAAACGGAACCGGGTTACGAAAGCCGTGGCCTGACTGACTGTGCTGTGCCGTGTTTCTCCACAGGAGGTGATGCAGATGGAAAGACAGCTGGGTGGTCGACTGATTGACGAGCCTCACGTCTTGCTCTTCAAAGACAGCTACCATAACCTGCGCCTCTCGATTCACGACATGCCCCAGGCACACTGGAGGAGCAAACTACTCGCCGGCTATCAGGTGGGTTTCTGTAAAACAACTCTTCTAGCAGCGCTTCTTGTATTAATGGTGTTTGCAACAGTGAGCTACTCTATTGTTAGCGCCAATACTTGGGATTAGCAGTCACCCATAACCTCAAATATTAAATGTATTTAACATTAAATATAAAAAACCTGGAAGACTGCGGTACTAATAATTTCACAGGGGTGAAAGCCTTTCGAAAAGTACACACTTACAAAAAGTACATATTAGGGCATGTAAGAGGGCTTTTCTTTTTTAATAGCTAAAGGTGGTTTGGGCGGTTTTTGCACTACTAGTGTCAAATAGCAGAACTACTAAAATACAGCATGTTTTCAAATAACCTTTGCAAACATTCCTTTCACGTATTATGCCTCCCCTAACTCAAGCCTTACAAACACGGCTCTTATAAGACTGTAGAAGTGAAAGCACATCTCAGCACGTAAAAGTAAACCGTTAGACTGCTATTTTCAATAAGAGGTCAATCATACAATACTTTTTACTTCCCATTTATCCTAGCTGTTGAGAATATACAAGTTTGTTATATCAGTTGAAACCAAAAACATATAATAAAATCAATTGTAACTGAATGCTATGATTGGACGAATATTTTGTGTTGACGGAAGATACTGTCCAAATGTTTATACATATATAGACCACCTTATTGATTGCTGTCAAAAATGTTTCTGGAAAAATTACCTACTGTATCTTTAATCCTGGGTTATAATCCCAGGGAAAGCTAAGTCCAGAGTTATCTTGCTTAATATTACACATTGCTCATAATTTACCTAAGGGTTAAAAAGCGCTCGGCTATACGATTTTGTCACCATTTGACGGTTTTTGCCTCATTACCGTTTATAGAATATACAGTTTTCTTTGACTGTCTAAAACATGTGAGTTGGAGGCACGTGATTGGCTGTCTGTTGCTAAGCATCTAGTCATAGCATTCTAAAACCACATTGTTTTACACTGTACATGCTTGGCACCGCAATGTGGGGTTAACAGTGCAAAAACAAGCCTGCTTTGCTTGGTAAATAATAATACCTCTTGAAAGAGTACCCAATGACAGCTTTTATACTCTTTTTAAACTGACAGTGTAGGAAAATACATTCATATTTAGAGAAGCAATCAATCAAAGTCCTAGTAACCACATGACTATCTGCTAAAACACCCATGCAGAACAATTTCGTAACCGCATAACGACACCCTAGCAACCGCCCAAATTGTTCTGGCTTTGTGACAAGAACTCAAGGGTAAGCTCAGCAAAAGGTTTTTTTTCTCTGTTTGAAATTCTCTGCCTCTATAACATGTATTGCAGATGTTTTGTCTTTTTGATCTTTGTTGTCAAAGCCTTTTTTGGAACGTAATTGAACAAGTTAGAGTTAGCTAGCTAAGTTGTTTTTTCTTGGCGGGGGGATTTGAAGTGCTGTGTTCTGTAGCTGCTCTGAGGTGTCTAACAGGGTGTGTGATCTGGTATGTCCTCCGGATTGCTGTAATTGGAAATTTCTTTGGTTTCGCCTCATTAGAGTATTTCTGAACGTGCGGGAATGCTAAAGAAGCCCATTATAGAGTGAATTGGCGAGCAGGGACCCTAGAACGTCTGCTCTTAATAACATGCACGGCCTTGGCTACGAGTTAACGGCTTCTTGGGTAAAGAAGGATTGAGAGCGCTGCAGTTTTCTCATATGTCTTCCTCACTCGCTCTGCCCATCTCAGGACTCTTTCCTGCTGGTGGAGATTAAATATAGACCAATATGTAAATGCTCAAGGCTGCAACACCTGATTTTTCTCGTATTTCCCTTCCTGGATCATGTATGCTGGGCCTCAGAGGAACGTCTCTGGATTCTGGAGGAATCTTGGCGTAAAAAGCTCCTCGGAGGATTTGGAGATGCCAGCTAAGTGTATTACAGCACAAATGTGCATAGAGGAAACATTTTCTCACCTGAACTTCCCCTATTTTTTTGTAGATAAGTATGTTGCTAGGCTTGGTTTTTCAGTCTATGTAACAGCTCCCCCATTGGAGTAATCTGAGGTACTGCATATTCACTAATAACACTGCCTTTTATTGATTTGCTTGCTGTTTGATTAGGTCATGATTGATGTGTAGTCTTAAATAACGTGCGCTTATCTTTGTTTTTTGAGTCGCTCTCCACAATTAATTAGGCGGTATGAGACGAGAGCATGTTATAAAGCTAAATAATTAGTCTAATCAGACTGTCGCGCTGAACGTGTTGTTTTTGACAGACTAAATGTATTGTTTTAATACGTGTTCTTATTTTATTTGACTGTGGATATGCAGGCATATCTGCTTTATCTACTGAATTGTGCTCGTTCATAAATTAAATCCAAATCCCCAGTTGTGAACAATTAGCTTTTAAGGATGTTCTACTATTGTCAGAGACAAAGAAACTATTTTGCTGCTTCATTTGAAAATGTTGCCAACAATAGATTTAGAAGAGCTTTCACAGACTCGCACCGGCAGCCACAGCATCATAAATCATCAGGTGTTGGACTTTTTCTTTGTCTGCGTCTCTTACTGACCGTCAAATTCAGCTGGATCTATTGTTTGCAAGTGGAGAACTTTTAATGAAAAGGAAGCTGTGCATTATCTACCAAGTGACAGAATTGTTCTCTCTGGATTATTTATGTCAGATTCAAAGTTTGTCAAAGATTGCCAAAATGTGGAAACTTTTGCATAATTCATGTCGAAAAAAATTAACTGCATTCTTCTACGGCACTGAAATGTGCCAGTTTTTACAGCTTTTCGCTTAAATCTATATTTGTATATTTTGCAAAAATTCTAAAGATTCAAAATTCTATATATTAAAAAAAAAAATATATATATATATATATATATATATATATATATATATATATATATATATATATGTATATGTATGTATAAATATATATGTATGTATAAATATATATGTATGTGTGTGTGTATATGTGACACAATTTGGATTGTATTCCTGATTTATTTGGTTTTGGTTTTTTAAACCGTTAGTTCTGGCAAGTAGAGTATAGATTTCAGAAGTGATTTTTTTTTATGGACAGTCAGAATTCAGCGTGAAATGTCTTTGGTCCTTTAGGAGATCCCGTTCTATCACATCTGGAGCGGCTCTCAGCGGACCCTGCACTGCACCTTCACACTGGAGAGACAGAGCCTGAGCACCTGTGATCTCACCTGCACGCTGTGTGTGTGGCAGGTGGAAGGGGAAGGACAAAGCTTCACGCTGGACTTCAACATCTCAAAGGTAACTTAGACCACCTGCAATACATCCCAGTAAACAGTAGAGATGATTGTTATTATTATTATTATTAAAGCTTCTTTGAGATGTTTTGTGATTTTGATTTTGGTTTACAATGAGAATTGGAATTGAATTTGGAATTTAAATGATTTGATAATGTATTGTGCGTACCTGAGATTCATTTTTGACATTCTATAAAATTCTATACAAATTCTATAAACTTCTATAACATTGAAATAGAATTGAAACGGATACATATGCACGCAAAAATGTGCACACATATTAATCTTGTATTATGATTTGTAGTTTAAATGTAAACTGAATGTGCATTAAATTTACATTTAAATAAAATCTACACAACCTGAATGAATGCCACATTCTCTTTAACTATTTTCCAAACTGATTCAGCTGCAAACAATTAGATTTTGAATTCGGTTTATAATCAGAATGGAAATTCATTCATTCACAGTAAATGTAATAGACTTGGTACTGTGCTCCGCAATCAGACATGTTTTTGAATTTGTCCGAATTTAGAATCTAATGTGATCTGAATGTGAACTGAACTGTAGTCTACTCATGCATCTTTTAACCATTTCTCATAAATTCAGTTCAATTTGATTCTCACATTCTACTAAATGATTTTTCAACCTCGTGCAAACAAAGATCAGTTGGAATGAGTAACATATGACGTTGAACTGTTCTTGACTCCAGGACATCAGACCACTGGACTCTGATTTCCTGTTAATGGACAACTGCACCCCTGCCCTGGCTGGTCCGAGCGCATTCCAGATCCCTTACCTCATCCGACAGAAGATCTGCAGCAGTCTGGACACCCCCTGTCCCAATGGAGCAGACTGGAGACTACTGGCCCAGAGACTGAAGCTTGACAGGTAGGACCTCTCAGTGCTAGAAGCTATTATCTCTGAAGTCCGGAATGGATTCTGTTTAACAAAATCTGAGGATTCTTTTTGTGAGTTGTGGAAACTATTTTTTGTACAGTGCCAATATCTAGAGCAGATTGTGCAGTTCTCCACTTGCATATTAAATATAGACTTCCACAGGAAATTACAAGGCAGTGATTTAATTACTGTCCCAATGAACTTCCTCCAGGTAATGGAACATAATGGGCAGACTTCATTTGTCCAATAATGTTTACTTGCTCCGATTAATTACAATTTGAAGTGTTGTGGTGTGTGTTCAATTAGCACACTAGCCCAAAACGATCAATTTTAATTTACTTAGTTAAGAGAAAGTACAGAATCCACACAGGTGGAAATGTTCTTAATGTTTTTTTTTATCTCAAGACGCTGTCCTCGGAAAATGTTTTAGGACTTGAAAGCACCACTACTAGTGAATACAACCCCGACTGTAAACCTTTTCTCACTGAGAACAGAGAGCATGTAGAAAACAACACTTAAAGCCCCAGGCATTTGAGGTACAGAAAAAGGCCGTTAGATCGAACTACCCACTTCAGCTTCCTTCGGGAGATGCATCTCGCAACATCTAATACGCTGCAAAAAGGGGTTGCTTTGTTCTTATTGATCAGCTTTGATCCGAAAGGTTCAGCCTGGTCAATGGAAAAGGTCACATGCAACCTGGGTTTTACCCTTTTAGAGGACTGAGACCCACAGTAGATAATTCATCAAATGAAAATGCAGGGCTGCTTTAATTCAGGAGTTAACAAAAGGGTGTAAAGCACGTGTTCTGAAGACCTGAGTGTTCGTGCATTGGTTTAGTGTATTGGAATGGATAATACTGTTTTATATTGCTCTGTGGAACAACTATGTCCAGCTAAAGTGTCTCTCTGGGCCAGCATGCATAGATTTTCTACTCTCTCTTTGAAAGGAGTGACAGAGAGGTTGATGTATTGCTTTACAATGCAAGATAAGCTTCTTGATGTTTTATTTCATTTCAGGGAGTAATAGCTTATGACTCTCCTGCAATCCTGATTTACTTCTTACAATGAAACAAACCATGCATTGCAAAGCATATTCATTGCATTTCTAATATGATCTGGTTATAAAGGAATAACAGAAAGCTAGCTAAGTGAATCGAACTAAAAATGCCCCGCTCATATTTCACCATAAAATGTAAATATTTTGTTTGTGCATGTGTGATTTGCATAAAGAAAACACAGCCTATTATTTAATTATTTTGTTTAATTTGTATATTGAATTTTATGCTGTCATGCTTAGTTTTCATTTTACATTAAATGTGTCATTAACGCTAATGCATTTTAAGATCAAAAGTTGTATCTGATTGCATTAACATTAGTTAATAATCCATTGTGAACTAACATGAACATGATTTTTTTTTTACTAAGTATCAGTAACAAGATAATAAATACTATGAAATATATGTCATTGTTCTTTACTTCATTGTTAAAAACCTTGAGGCCTTGAGGTAGTGGTATGAATCGACAAATGTTGACATATTGGTATTATAATTTTTTTTTTTATTAGTAATGCTGGAACATCAAAATATTTATTTTGCGTACATAATATGTGTGTGTACCATGTATACTTATTATGTATGCATAATATGCAATTAATCGTTGCCCAGCACTAATTATTATATTTTTTTGATCCTTTGAAACAAGTTTTGTTTTTTTCGTTATCGTGTAATGACACAATAGACAGATATTATTGATATTAGATTTGTCTATATAAATTAGTTTGAAATGTCAACCTAATTTATGTAGAAAATCTAATATCAACATTAACCAAAACTAAAGCAAGCTTAAGTTCAGCCACATGTGTGAAGAAAAATTCCATCTAAGACTCTATGCATCAGTAATAATTATATCTTGTTCTTTTTTCTTTCTATTTTTGATGCTTACAAATCAAACTGTCGCACTTTATTGATACAATCTTTCTGTCCACACTACAGTAAGGCTGACAATTTTCTTTCTTCTGTTTTCCTCCCCAGGCACATGAGTTTCTTTGCATCCAAAGCGAGCCCCACATCAGTGATTCTGGACTTATGGGAGACCCAGCACTTCCACAGCGGTAATCTCAATCAACTGGCCGCTGTGATGGCTGAGATTGGCAAGCAGGAGGCCATGATATTCCTGGTGTCAGACGGGGAGTGCTGACACATTAAAACTAGAGCGCGGCGGCCGTCTCTTGAGTGATGGGGTTGGGGAAGGACGCGACCCTCTGCCCGCCCCACCATAGATGAGAAACAAATCAAAGAACAGGGTTTACCCAACTATATGAGGCCACTTCCCTAGTGAATAGGGAATAAATGAAAACGAAAGAAAGGAAAAAAAAAAACAAAACAAAAAAAACAAGACCAGGCTCAGGAGGAACCTGGCAGGGCTTTTAGATGTACTGTGACTGAGACAAATGCCCCTTTCTCAGAACAAAAATCCATTTGTTTTGAAAATAATGGTGTATAGCAAATCCCAGATTCTATGATTCTGGTCCTGCCCTCAATCACTGACCAATATGTACTTTCTAACCACATTTGTGTTAGGCACATTGATATATTAATATCAGAATGGAAACTAAAACGGATCGGTTTAAAGCGTAAAACGTGCAAGTAAGGTGAATATTTTGCGAACTAATTCAGATTTGTGACATGCATTTTGTAAATGTGTACCATTTAGCAATATGCAAACACACATATCGATGACAATTTCCTTTGGCCGACACGTTTCTTACCTCGCAAAGCATTTAAAATTTGAGCGTTTGCTAAATTTCAGGTCGAAAACATTAAGTAGTAAAGCGTTTTTTGGTAAGAGCCATCACTAGTTCCTCTGCCCCTGTGCACTTAATGTGTTTGTTCATGAAGCCATAAAGTCCTAAATTCACCTCAATGCAATGGAATATATTCTGGATAATCAGTAGACAAGCACAGGATTCTGTGGATGTTTAGCTGCTGAAGGAAGGGTGATCAGGGACCAGTTTTGTAGAACATTGGACTTTAAAAAAAAAAAAAACAGGTGTCAGATGTTCCGCAAAGCATTTTTCCATGGCCGTCTTATGTCAGTGGAAACCTAGAATTCTCATCTGAGTCCATAGAAATCGTCGTTTATGAAGGAGAAAAAAAAAATAACAGGTCCCCATTTGAAAGGTTTCTCTTTTTTTATAAACAGAAAATGCAATACTACCAAATGTTTCATTGCTATTCTCCTTCATATTTAATGAGTCTATGTTTCTCTGAAAGCCATTTTGGCTTCAGGGCGATTTCTTAGTCGCAGGAGAGAAAAATTCTCATCAGCCACCCCCAAAAGACAGCAAATGTTCCATCCAAGAAAACTTCATCGACGCTCAGCAGCTGTCGTATTTTTCTAAATTCCTCCGTCACACGTGTGCTTTGTTTCTGCATAACTGTCACATCCTGTAGAACGGCAGCACGTCTCAGCCCTGCGTTTGGCGCCATGAATGTGCATTACACAGTTTGAAGATTGTCAGATTTATTTTTTTTCCCGTGCGTGTTTGAATGTTGAGAGTATTTCATTCCAAATGAAGGATGATTTGCGAGAAACTGTGGATCACAAACAGGCCGCTTTCATCTCGACAAGTAATGACGGCCACGTCTGGAGATGATTGGAGGAGTCCTGCATGTTCTCTCCACAGCAAGTGGAATTACACAGGCCTGTTTCGCTCCGCTAACAGAGAACTCAAGTTAAAGGCCAAATTGTGCACACATTGTGTTTTTTTTATTTTTTCCCCTCCGTGCTTTGGATTCACTCTGTTAAACAATTAACCAGTCATCTATTTTCTTTTTGTTTTTAATCTACAAAAGTCATCATGTCTTGTAGATAAGTACTATTCATCTCTGCGCAACCAAAGTGTATGAGCCATCTGGAGCATTTCTTTTCATATCTATGCCGATTGTGATTTCATTTTGTTTGGAGTACAAGTAACGCGTTCCTCAAATTCAACATGCATCTCTTTTTCTTTCAAGACTTGTGCAAACGTGTTTATTTTGAGCATTTCACTGGTAAAACGATTTAAATATTTAATACAGCACTTTGTAAAGTAATTGTAAATGATATTTTAATAACAAGCCAAAAAAGACAAGACAACTGACGTAACATTTGTCAAAGTATAACCTGTGAAGTGTTTGCCTACTGTTCATTGGTTATATAGCACTGAGTTCATTCTTTCTGCAGTGTTTGCGGTTTAGACTGTTTTCGCCATAAGTTTGTACATCGTCGTTTTGTTTCGTCCTGAGGCTGTTGGTTTATGGGTAATCAATCCTCAACACTACGTCATGAAAAAACAGATGCGCCAGTAAATGATGTATTTAGACAAGGATTTGGTGCGAAATTGTCAAATTCCTAACACTCAGGTTTACAAACAGTTCAGTTCAAATAGACATGCTACGCATTTCTAAACGTTACTGAGTGTGCATCAATGTTGTGCTTTTTCACTGACATAAAAAAAAAAAAAATCACCGTTCGGAGCTCACAAAGTCAGCTTGTAACACTGAATAAAGCAGATGCCATGATATTCACTAAAAGAACCACCGAACTCTCTTTATGACTGTACATTTTGTCAGCCTCATTCATAGCTGTTCTGTGTAAATGAATGTGTGAGTGTGCTATTTCTTTCCACTGACTTTCTTTTTGAACTGAAAACCGTAGAATTGTGTACCTGTGAATGTTCAATTCGATTTCTTATTTCAATGTTCCTTGCCTTTCTGCAAGTCAAAATGCTGTATTTATTACATGCCACAGCGCTTATGCAATTGTACAATTCTTTTCTATTATTTTTCTTTTTTTTCTTTTTTTTGGTAAAGTTACTTTCGTTTTTCTCGTCAATGTAAATTGTCGTCGATGAGTTTGTGGTAATAGGAAGCCCTCTTCTGCGGAAGGTTTTCTGTACTTTTTGGACAATGGTATGGATTTGTGGGTAGAATTTTGGAAATTCGTTTCTAAGTGCTTTCAAGTATTTACTTGGCCTTATGTATATATCTCTCTATGAAATTTCAGAAAAGGTATGTATAGTAATTGAACCTAAAATGGATGTAAATAAATTATATATTGTTAAAAGAGAGTGGAGTGATTTGTGCTCGCCCCATTTATGAGATTAAGACATTTTATATTTGGACGCAATTAGTAGCCTTTGGGGAAAAAAACCCCAACCCAGTAAGTCAGCACACAGCAACATGACTGCAGGTGATTTATTGACTAAATGTCTCTAGCACAGTTTCTTTATAAATGATTTGCGTCATCTGACATAGAAAACCTCTCTATAATATGCACAAGAATACAGCAGTTTATCGTTCTGAATGACACGCACAATAGTTAATGGCTGCAAAGCTATAAAAAAGGCACTTGATAGTTGATACATAACACAGTCAATACAAAAAAAAAAAAGTACAAAAATTGAGCTGTTGGCTCAAATATATATAGCTTTCTACGAGCAGGATATTGGAGTGTTGCATTTCTTCCGATTAGAGTGCAGGAGATTGCGATAAGGGAATGATGTTCTGGGAAGCATCTGGTACGTAGTCTCCGAAGAAAAGCCATTATGTTTGGAAGCGCCGTAAGATTATGCATATAGCCGGTGATATCCATAATCAGAATCGCTCAAAACCTTTGGCATACATGCGCTTTGCTCACCAGCTTGTGGAAACCACCGAAATGGCCACCGAGTTTTAAATAACACGGCAAGCAAATACGAACAAAGGCTCTAAGTGAATCCGGCCATATAATATTGCAGGATCCATTTGCACTAACGCAGAGCGTTTTCATGGTATCACAGGCCTTTCCTTAATTAGAACTACCTGTCTGATTAGAACAGATGAATGTGGTGTATTTAGTATTGAAGCCATGTAGAGACCATTGCTTGGGTCAGGATGAAACGCATGCAATCAGTGCTAATGTATTTCAGTGTAGCTGCCAGGGGCGTTTTATTCCTCTGTGGTTTGCCATTACCTTAAGTACCCTGGCACAGCAAATCAGG